>NC_135172.1:44463020-44530520 GCF_041146795.1 Maylandia zebra | reverse complement strand
TACGTGTCGTAAATCAGCTGTGTTCACACAAGGAAATGATGCACTTCCTGTTGGTTGTGAAAAAGATGTGATGATCTTTCCTCTTTTTTTGTCAGCTCTATGCCTGAAACACTCCTGACTTCATATCATCACTGACCCGTCGTTACGAGCGTGGTGATTGGTTGGTCCCCTCGGTCTGCTGGTTTCTGTGCATTCAGATTTAACTCGATCTGTACACGCTCAGATGTTTCAGAGTGAGTTTCTCAGCTTTGTGTTACAGTAACAGGATGTGAAGTGAAGCAGACTCACAACACATTAGCCAACCCTGTACTTTTGCTACAGATTGAGGAAAGGGTGTATACATATTTCCTGTTTCTCAGTTTTGTACAGCTCGTCACATGACTCTACTGCTTACATTGAAGTGAGTGAGACTTAAACTTGTTTTGGGGTGAGTGTTAAACACACTGTTACTTACAGATCACTGTTAACTGTTTGAAACTATCAGACCTGTTGTGGTCGGACCATTAAAAGAATATTTAGTAGTATTTTAGAATCTTTAGTAACATGATCAGTGTTACTGCTGTTGGTGTGCTGAGGAAAAATCTTTCTGTTGCGTTTCTCATGATGGTTATTTAAATGTACTAGCATCATACTCTAACATACTTTACTGAATACTTGTATTTACCTTCATTACCATATGTGTGAATACTTCTCTGTGATTTATGGTGTCATTTTTCTGAATCTGTCATGTAAGTATTTTACTAAGTATTGGTTGTCTACACAGTAATTTAAAGGAAAAAGACGCCAGTAATACTGTAAGTATTTTCATGTAAACAGTACAGTTTTTGAGAATTTTAGAGAAAGGGGGCAAAACAACTCCACTTCCTATATGTGCAATTCCACATTGCTATCAGTGCAGCTGACTGTATTATAGAGTAGCCCATTGATCAGAGATCACTGATCAATAACCATGAGTCCCACTCACAGAGAGTCAGGGAATGGCTGCAATCACAGCATTGTAACATGGTGACAGATGTACCCTCAGGCCCCCTCCTCGATTCAGAGATGGTCTTTCCCTTTTCAGTGACTGGAAGTGAAGACAGATGTAACATTGTACGAGACCATTGTTTCATCTGACTCCCTAACGACATCTCTCACCCTCTGTACGAAATCCAAGGTGTTCTGGATGTGGTGTTCAGAGCTGCCTTCCAAGACTCAAGATTTAAGGTCTTTATTGTCAATGCAACAATATACACAGTATACAGCGTACCGAAATGCCATTCATATAAATGCATGGTGCATTTATAAAAAAAATGGAGATAGATTATTTATATTCTTCTTTTAATATATTCTAAGAATATAAATAATCTATGTGCAAGAGATATGAAACTAGAAATTACAAATAAATAATAAATCGCTAAATTTGGGTTAAGTTAAGAGATAAAAAGGTACTATTAGCAACTATATCTATGTACAATAAACCAAGACAGGAATGAGACAATACAAAGTGGATTGTGCCATTAAAGTAAAGTGAGATGTTGTGCAGTGGTATTAAATATCAGGTTCAAGTTATGAGTCAGGATATTGTAGACGAGACAGGACGAAGACATGTGCAAGATGCAAAATGTGCAAATATAGTATAATTTAGATGTGTGTTCAGTAACTATGTGACTGAGTGTGCAGTAAGCGTATTGTTCCCAGGTCCAGTTTGTAGTGGATTTGTGGAAGTTTGTGTTGTTTTTGAGTCTTCTGATGAGTATTGCAAGGTGTTTGTAAAAGTGTTTGTGTTTGGTGGTAGTGAGTTTAGGGCTCTGACTGCTTGTAGGAAGAAGCTCTTGCAGTGTCTTTTTGTCTCGGTTTTGATGCTGTGAAATCGTCGGCCAGATAGAAGGAGGGAGAACAGTGCATGTGAGGGGTGGAAAGTGTCCTTCACTATGCTGTTCGCATGTCGGATGATGTGTTTGTGGTAGAGTTGGGACATGGGTGGGAGAGGGCCTCCAATGATCCTGTATACATATGTATACATATGTATTAGGGGTGCAACGATACACAAAATTCACGGTTCGGTTCGGTTCGATACTTTGGTGTCACGGTTCGATATTTTTTCGATACAAAAAAATGTTCATGCATTTTTAATTTGTCATTTATTAAAATTATAAATATATATTTTAACTCAAAAGTACAGTTTTTAAATTTAACCCTAACCCTTGTGCGTGTTTTTTATTTTGACAGCGAATGCGCACCTGCGGACCACTTATGTGCAGCCCTGGTTATTTAGCTCGTCATATTGCAGCCACAGAAATTCTTTTGTCCATGAAACCATAAAGCTGCACTTTCTTTTTGCCTTATAGTCTGATTTGTCATAACTTCTCCGTTTTGTGGTAAGCTTTTCTTTGGCTGTCACTTCTTCACCCTGACCTGTCTTATTTGGCTCAGCAGAACTAAAATATATATCCTGCTGCTTTTACACGCGCACTCACATAAGCTCAGCGATTCTCTGCGCGATCAACCTCTCACATGTTTAAGCTGCGGGAGATTTCACTTGTCATGTTTGCATAGTAAGCTAACGATTAATAAGACGATGTCAGAGGAATTGGTGCACAAATTATCATCACTCACAGATCAGTGCTGTCGCTCTCTATACACAGTTCGCACGATTGCAAAGTGAAAGCAAAAAAACGAGCGCAAATTCAAACGCGACTTCAATATGTCACATATTGACAGTGGCTCACCGATGCCAATGACATAATTACCCAGCTACATTTCTGAAAGAATGCAAAAGCATTGACATATATTTTTCCTACAATAGCCCGACGGGCAGGGCAGAGATAGATTTTGGTAGCCCAACTGAAAAAATCGCTAGCTCCGGGACGTCAGGCTAGCGATATTGCGAGCCCTGTATCTGATTGAGGAATCACTCATCTTTGGAAAAGAGAGTTTATTACAGAGAAATGGCTCTTTCCAAAATAAAAGCTATACTATCCGCTTCTTCTGGGCTATATTCTCAGCAGCATAAGGAGAATCATGTGCTAACAGCTGTCTAAATGACTCGGCTAAAGTTAGTAGCATGCTTGTTGTTTTTGTCTTTGCACTAGGATGATGTCGGCGTAAATGTGCAGTCATATTCGTTGTGTTCCCACTAGTGCTTTCAGGTTAATCTCGTTGAAATGACCTTAACCACAACACGGCAAATCTCCGTTAACGAGCTACCGCCGATCGCTCTGTGCATGGGGCTAGACGGCCAACACGTTAACGAGCTAACTGCGCTAGCACACTAGTTCACACCAATGTAATTGAGCATTGCATGGCAAACATACTGTTTTACTTTAGTCCATGACTCGCTTACCTTCAGGGTCATACGTCACATGAAAACCAAAATAATTCCAAACGCCAGATCTGAATGAGGGTGGGGGAGGTGCCCTGCGCTCTTCCTTCTGACGATGCTGTCTGTGTTGAGCACTCAGTGGATCTGCGCTGGACAGTGCAGCCTAGGCGGAGTAGTCGAACACAGATTCACTGAGCGCTCAACACAGACAGCATCGTCAGAAGGAAAATTGATAAAATAAATTACAAATGTTGTATTGTTCGATACATATGCGTACCGAACCGAAAGCACTGTATCGAACGGTTCAATATCGATACGAATATCGTTGCACCCCTAATATGTATATATATACATATGTATGTATACATATGTATGTATACATATGTATGTATACATACATATGTATACATATGTATGTATACATATACATATGTATACATATACATATGTATACATATGTATATGTATACATATGTATATATACAGTGGGGCAAAAAAGTATTTAGTCAGCCACCGATTGTGCAAGTTCCCCCACCTAAAATGATGACAGAGGTCAGTAATTTGCACCAGAGGTACACTTCAACTGTGAGAGACAGAATGTGAAAAAAAAATCCATGAATCCACATGGTAGGATTTGTAAAGAATTTATTGGTAAATCAGGGTGGAAAATAAGTATTTGGTCAATAACAAAAATACAACTCAATACTTTGTAACATAACCTTTGTTGGCAATAACAGAGGTCAAACGTTTACTATAGGTCTTTACCAGGTTTGCACACACAGTAGCTGGTATTTTGGCCCATTCCTCCATGCAGATCTTCTCGAGAGCAGTGATGTTTTGGGGCTGTCGCCGAGCAACACGGACTTTCAACTCCCGCCACAGATTTTCTATGGGGTTGAGGTCTGGAGACTGGCTAGGCCACTCCAGGACTTTCAAATACTTCTTACGGAGCCACTCCTTTGTTGCCCGGGCGGTGTGTTTTGGATCATTGTCATGTTGGAAGACCCAGCCTCGTTTCATCTTCAAAGTTCTCACTGATGGAAGGAGGTTTTGGCTCAAAATCTCACGATACATGGCCCCATTCATTCTGTCCTTAACACGGATCAGTCGTCCTGTCCCCTTGGCAGAAAAACAGCCCCATAGCATGATGTTTCCACCCCCATGCTTCACAGTAGGTATGGTGTTCTTGGGATGCAACTCAGTATTCTTCTTCCTCCAAACACGACGAGTTGAGTTGATACCAAAAAGTTCTACTTTGGTTTCATCTGACCACATGACATTCTCCCAATCCTCTGCTGTATCATCCATGTGCTCTCTGGCAAACTTCAGACGGGCCTGGACATGCACTGGCTTCAGCAGCGGAACACGTCTGGCACTGTGGGATTTGATTCCCTGCCGTTGTAGTGTGTTACTGATGGTGACCTTTGTTACTTTGGTCCCAGCTCTCTGCAGGTCATTCACCAGGTCCCCCCGTGTGGTTCTGGGATCTTTGCTCACCGTTCTCATGATCATTTTGACCCCACGGGATGAGATCTTGCGTGGAGCCCCAGATCGAGGGAGATTATCAGTGGTCTTGTATGTCTTCCATTTTCTGATGATTGCTCCCACAGTTGATTTTTTCACACCAAGCTGCTTGCCTATTGTAGATTCACTCTTCCCAGTCTGGTGCAGGTCTACAATACTTTTCCTGGTGTCCTTCGAAAGCTCTTTGGTCTTGGCCATGGCGGCGTTTGGAGTCTGACTGTTTGAGGCTGTGGACAGGTGTCTTTTATACAGATGATGAGTTCAAACAGGTGCCATTCATACAGGTAACGAGTGGGGGACAGAAAAGCTTCTTACAGAAGACGTTACAGGTCTGTGAGAGCCAGAGATTTTCCTTGTTTGAGGTGACCAAATACTTATTTTCCACCCTACTTTACGAATAAATTCTTTACAAATCCTACCATGTGGATTCATGGATTTTTTTTCACATTCTGTCTCTCACAGTTGAAGTGTACCTCTGGTGCAAATTACTGACCTCTGTCATCATTTTAAGTGGGGGAACTTGCACAATCGGTGGCTGACTAAATACTTTTTTTGCCCCACTGTATACATATGTATACATATACATATGTATACATATGTATATGTATACATATGTATACATATGTATATGTATACATATGTATACATATACATATGTATACATATGTATACATATGTATATGTATACATATGTATACATATACATATGTATACATATGTATATGTATACATATGTATATGTATACATATACATATGTATGTATACATATGTATACATATGTATATATATACATATGTATACATATGTATATATACTGACGTCGTGATGTCATGACGTAATCGGAGCACTAGGCGCGGTGACTCCCAAGCTAGGCGAGTGGCTCCAGCAGATCCCGGGAACAACATCGGAGATCTCTGTCCAGAAGAGCGCAGTCCTGGGAACAGCTAAGATACTGCAGGACCCTCAAGCTCCCAGGCCTCTGGTAGAGGACCCGAGCTGGAAGGATTGACCGCCCACAGGGGCGAGTGGGGAATTATATATACACATACATATACATACACACACACTTTATCACAACAACAGTTGAATTGAATTGAATTGACTTTTATTCTCTGACTATCAGGGAGCTCTCATGACGTCAGTCGACCTCTTGGACATTCTGGAGGAGTTGACAGGAAAGGAGTTTGATGACTTTAAGTGGTTCCTGCAGCAGGACAGCTGCCTGGAAGGCCTTCCATCAATCAAAGCATGTCAGCTGGAAAAAGCAGAAAGGCGGCACACCGTGACTCTGATGGTACAGATCTACAGACTTCCAGGAGCTGTGGAGGTGACCAGAAAGGTTCTAGAAAGGATCAGCAGGAATGACCTGTTGCAGAGCTTGTCTTCTCTCTCACACACACAGGCTCCTCTTCATCACCCTGAAGGTAAACTTGGAATTTTGGGTATTTAAGGAAGTCTTGAAAGACATAACTGAGCCAACTTTATTTATAGAGCACATTAAAAACAGCAACCACTGCCCAAAGTGCTGGACACACATGATAAATTTAGACAATAATATTAAGGGTTTTGGTAAAAAGTTTACAAAGAAAATCTTTACTTGTCCTACTGCTATCTCACTTCCACTATAACTGCTAACTGAGGGAGGGGAGGAAGAACATTAGAACATTATATATGATATATACATTAGGTGAGTGTGCAGTAGTAGCATGTATGCAGCAAGCAGGTGAATTCTGTACATTAAGTGAATTAAATAAGAATAGACAATCTGACTATTTTACAGAATCTGAACATATCTAAAATGAAAGGAATTTGAAATGTACATTGTGCCGGTGTGTTTAGAGTGTCTGGAAGAGAGTCCTGTCTCAGCCACTTATGGATGATGTGAGAGGGTGTGTGTGTGTGTGTGTGTGTGTGTGTGTGTGTGTGTGTGTGTGTGTGTGTGTGTGTGTGTGTGTGTGTGTGTGTGTGTGTGTGGGAGTGAGGGCACGGATGGCTTGGGGATAGAAGCTCCTCTTGAGTCTCTCTGTCCTTGCCCAGAAGATGCGGAACCTTCTACCAGATTGCAGAAGTTGGAACAGTTTGTTGCCAGGATGGGACGGGTCCTTCAGTATCTGCTCTAGTCCGGCATCTCCTGGTGTAGGTGTCCTGAAGCGGGGGGAGAGCAATCCTGCAGCAGCGTTCTGCTGTACGGATCACTCTCTGGAGAGCTTTTTGGTCCTTCACACAGCTGTTCCCAAACCACGATGTCATGTTCTGTGTGAGGATGCTCTCCACAGCGCCTGTATAGAAAGTCCTGAGGATCTTTGGAGAGACCCTGAACTTCGTCAGTTGTCGTAGGTGATACAGGCGCTGCCTAGCCTTTTTGGTCTGGACCTGAATGTGGGCAGCCCATGTCAGGTCTGAGGAGATGTGGACACCAAGATACTTGAAGGACTGCACCCTCTCCACTGGAGCTCCATTGATGATGATGGGCTTGTAGTCTCTGTGCTGACCCCTTCTGAAGTCCACCACCAGCTCCTTGTTCTTGCTGACGTTCAGCTGGAGGTGGTTGTCCTGGCACCACGATGCCAGATTCTTCACTTCATCCATGTAGGCCGCCTCATCGTTGTTGGAGATGGCACCCAACACCACTGTGTCGTCAGCAAACTTCACAATGGTGTTGGAGCCATGGGTGGCCACACAGTCTGAAGTGTAGAGGGAGTAGAGCAGTGGCGAGAGGACACATCCCTGAGGTGCTCCTGTGTTGATGGTGATGCTGTTGGAGAAGCACCTGCCCACCCTCACCACCTGAGTTCTGCCAGTGAGGAAGTCCAACACCCATGCACACAGATGGCTGTTAAGTCCCAGATCCCTCAGCTTTGTGAACAGTCTGCAGGGCACTATTGTGTTAAACGCTGAACTGTAATCAACAAACAGCATTCGCACATAGTTACCCTGTGTGAAGCTTCTACTCCTCCTCAGTGGAGAGTGTGCTCTCCTCCTGCCTCGTGTTTGGTACTCAGGGGCCACAACTGAAAACAGGAAGGCTGCACAGGGGTCATTAACAACTCCCAAATAACTTACTGGCTGCCCTCTGCCACCCCTGGAGGCCATCTCCAGATCCTCCTGTCTCAGGAAAACCAGGGGCATCACAGGCGAGCCCCGCCCACCACCTATTTGACCCGCTGCCCTCTCAGGCCAGTCAGGTCCCATACCTCCAGACTCATGTTAAGGTTCAAAATTGAGGAGGGAGAGTACAAACCACCCTTGGTCCAGAAGCTTTTGGTCAAACAATGATTTTAATGACTACACACGTGTGGGAAGAATAATCTGTGCACAGACAGGAATTAATCTTCGACTTCCTCAAAGCATACACAGATTTTATACCGTCAGGGCTTGATTTACTGACGCCCCTTCATGCGTCACAGACAGGATATATACACATACGTCAATATCAAAACCACAACGACTTTTGACACCGTTTAAAAGAACAATTGTCTTCTATCTTCATAACAGGTGCTTCCTGTCACTGCCGGATGCTCGCTTGTCATCCTGACACCTCAGCAGCAGTTCTGCGACAAACTGCTCTTTTTGCAACCCCAAGCAAAACATGATTAAACTTTCACCTATAAATGATTCTCTAACTGAGTGTGTGTGTGTGTGTGTGCTAACCACAATTGCACCCTATTTCACCTCGCGACTAGCTCCTGACCTCTAGACAGAGAGACAGAAGCCACTCTCAGATATGTAATAACTGAACTAAAACTATGGATATGTCATCTACTAAATAAATGTTTTCACCTGGAATACAAAGTTAATTTAATACCTGTATGCATAAAACCTTAAAGCCTTCTTAAAGCTATCTGTTACATTGTTAAAGCAATGATCATACTGCAGATTATATTATTAATGCAATGGTAATAATGAAGATTATTTAACAATAGCAGTAAAATAATTTCCCTGCTCCACACTCACCAACAGCTTCTTCCCCTGGGCCAGTCAGACTGCTAACAAACACTATCCTCCACCCACCACCCCAACAATCCCGACTCTAGAGTCTTTTCTTTGCACTACTTCCAAGCATTTGTTCTCCAGTGTGTGACTTTCTCTTGTTTGTTATTTATTCCTGCTGTCTACTATTCGTATTTTATTCTGGCACAGTCAGTGGAGAGCACCCAACACCGAAGAGAGGCATGAAAGCTGAAGAGTCCGCCTCCCATTTTACTTTTAAATATCCTGCCATGGTAAGCTGTGTGACAGGCAGGATGACGCACCCCTTAATTTTGCGGACGGATTGGCCCAGGTTCGGTAAATTAATTGGACTGTGTGTCAGTATGCAATCGCGGCCGGTAGGGACATGCGAGGTCTGTGTGGTGCTCAGCGGAGGAGTCAGTGGGGCCTTCTCGGGAGACCCCATCGGCTCCAGTTACACTCATTACCATTAATGGAGGTCCTGAGCGCATTGGCATGGACCTCATCGGGCCATTTCACACGGCTATCGCTTTGTGTTAGTTCTGGTGGATTTGCAAGGCAATATCCACAAACAGTGCCACTGCACACCATTTCTGCTAAGTGTGGCACAGGTGCTATTTCAGGTCATCTCTTGAGTCGGTATCCTGAAAAAGATACTGACTGACCAAAGAACTTCATAGATGTCTAGCTTTACGAATTGTAGGGCATTAAGCCTACCACCCTCAGTATGATGGGCTGGTGGAGCGGCTGAATAAGACCTTAATGTCCATGATTCGGAAGTTCGTTCACGAAGATGAACGCAACTGGGATCGTTGGTTGGACTCCAGATTCCACCATTCCTGCCTCCCTTCATTTGTGATGACCATTGCACACAGGTGTGGATGTGGATGTTGTGGATGTTGCTGCATTGCAACAGCATTTTGCAAATGTGTTCTCCCCCTTACCCAGCTGTATGACTGTTATGGTGCATCAATTTGACAAGCGGCCTGGCGTGATGGTCCGTTCACGACCCTACAGGTTACTGGAGCACAGAAGACAAATCATGCAAAGGGAATTGGCGGAGGTTTTGAAGCTGGGAGTAATAGAAGAGTCACACATCGCTTGGTGTAGCCCCATAGTTCTGGTAGTGAAGAAAGATGGATCTATACGGTTCTGCATAGACTATCGCAAGGTGAATGAGGTGTCACAGTTTGATGCTTATCCCATGCCGATGCTGGATTTAACCGAGGGCTACTGGCAGATTGCCTGGTCTGCAGAGTCAAAGTAAAAAAGGGCCTTCTCTACTCTTTACGGTTTGTACCAGTTCGTTACACTAATGTTCGGCTTGTTCGGAGCCCCTGCCACCTTCCAGCGTCTCAGAGACCGGTTGCTGCGTCCTTATGCTGCATATGCTGCAGCCGACCTAGAAGACATCATCATCAATAGTGACACTTGGGCGGAGCATATGCAGCGGGTGGTAGTGGTCCTGGAGTCTCTGAGGCAGGCGGGGTTCACGGCCAACCCGAAAAAGTGTGTGGTTGGACGGAGGGACGTATAGTTTCTGGGGTACCAATTGGGTTGTGAGCATGTGCAGCCACAGATGGATTAAACAGCAGCTATTGCATCCTGTCCGCGTCTCAAGACCGGCTAGGCCAGATGGCTCCCCGGCACAAATTGGGCGGTGGGGGGGTGGCACTGTGTGGTTGGTGGCTCAGCTGCAGGGGAGGAGTGGAGCAGCAGGTTCATGGTTTGGTGTCAGGGAGGCTGGTTTTGCACAGCCAGTGAGCATTTTGCATTCCCTATTTCAGTAGCAACCAGGCCTGGAGAGGAGGCTGCTGCTGGAGGAGAGCACTGGAGCCAGGGCAGCGTGCACTGGAAGGTCCCAAAAGGTGACATAAAGCAGATTGTGTGATAACAATAAAAAAACACAAACCACAGTTACGGAGTTGTGTCAGGTCCTTCTGAGATCACAGAAGTATTTTATGAGGATGGTCAGAGGGCAGAAGGGAGAATACACAAGTAAACTGCTGTTGCAATGCAGCAACATCTGCTGCGTGGGCTTTAATTGTCACAAGGAAGTGAGGCCACCTCATAATGAGCATTACCTGCTTGCTGTGTGACAACATAGGTTCCTTACACCTAGCAAGTAGTTTCATCCAGAGGGCTGGATCCAGGACCAGGGATTCACTAAATTCAGTAACCTGAGGACATTTTAACTCTGGCTTAACATTTTTTTTTTTAATTTTTACCAGTGCTGTTGTATTATTGATCTTCCTCTGAACAATGAAAGCTTAACTTTATGGAACTTTTTGTTTACTGCTTCCAACAACAACATGGGTATTCGTGAAATATACACAGCACACTTTGTATTTTTCCCCCCATGTTTGATACAGATGTGGTGGTTCCAGTACCAGAGCCTCGCCCCATCAAGTTTTTCCAGCAAATACTTCAATCAAACTTCCAGGACAAGTTTATGTGCACCCAAGAAGGTTGGACAGAAGATAAACAGCGTCTGGTTGATATCTACACAGAGCTGTACATCACAGCTGGGTATGATGTACATATCAACACACAGCATGAGATCCAGCAGATTGACAAAGTATGGAAGCCAGCAGAGCCAGAGAAACCTATTAGACCCACAGACATGTTCAAACATCCTTCAGGAGACTACAGACCCATCAAAACAGTGATGACCAATGGAATCGCAGGAATTGGAAAAACTTTCCTTGTTCACAAGTTTGTTTTGGACTGGGCTGAACAAATGTCCAATCAAGATGTGCATCTGATTTTCCCCTTCACCTTCCGTCAGCTGAATCCTCTGAAGGGAGAAAAGTTCAGTTTGGCAGAGCTCATTCATGAATGCATCCCAGAAACTGTAGGCATCCCACAGGAGGCTCTTAATTACATCTTTACAGATGTTCAGTCATCAGGAATCACCAACTATGACAAGAGTAAATTCAAACTTCTGTTTGTGTTTGATGGGCTGGATGAGAGCCGCCTTCATCTCGACCTTCATTCTGAAGACATTCGCTCTGTCGATGTAACAAAGGCAACTAAAACAGATGTCCTGCTGAGGAAACTCATCAATGGGAAACTGCTACGCTCTGCTCGCATCTGGGTAACCACACGGCCTGCAGCGGCCAATCAGATCCCTCGAGAGTTTATCAGCAGTACAACAGAGGTCAGGGGGTTCACCGACCAACAGAAAGAGGACTACTTCAGGAAGAGAGTCAAAGGTAAGGAGGAGGCTGACAAACTCATCTCCCATATCGTGACATCACGAAGCCTCCACATCATGTGCCACATCCCAGTCTTCTGCTGGATCACTGCAACAGTTCTGGAGGATGTGTTGAAAACCAGAGAGGGAGGAGAGCTGCCCAAGACTCTGACTGAGATGTACGCAGAGTTCCTGGTGTTTCAGATTGATCGGACAAAAGAAAAGTATGGCCCAGAGAAGAGCATTCAATACATTAAGTCATTAGCAAAACTGGCCTTTGAGCAGCTGGAAAAGGGCAACCTGATCTTCTATGAGAAGGATCTGAGAGAGAGCGGCATTGATTTCAGTGAAGCCTCGGTGTGCTCAGGAGTGTTCACAGAGATCTTCAAAGAAGATCGAGGAAGGAAAGGGAAAGACAAGATGTTCAGCTTCGTCCATCTGAGCGTTCAGGAGTTTCTGGCTGCTCTTTATGTGAGGATGTCGCTTATAAATAGCAACAAAAATGTGATGCTTTCACCACAGCCCTCAATGCGCAATCTTCAACTGCTTTTAAGTAAAACATCTTCAAAGAAGATCCACAGGATTTCGATTGACAGGGCCTTACAGAGTCCAAACGGACACCTGGACTTGTTCCTTCGCTTCCTCTTGGGTCTTTCACTGCAGACCAATCAGGATAAACTACAGAGCCTACTGAAAAAAACAGACTGTCAGTCAAAAACCAACCAGAAAACAATCCAGTATATCAAGGAGAAGCTCAGTGAGAATCTGTCTCCAGAGAGAAACATTAATCTTCTCCACTGTCTGAATGAACTAAATGATCGTTCTTTAATAGAGGAGATCCAACAGTATTTAAGTTCAGGAAGCCTCTCCACATATGAACTTTCTCCAGCTCAGTGGTCAGCTTTGGTCTTCATCTTACTGTCATCAGAAGAACATCTGCATGTTTTTGACCTGAAGAAATATTCTGCTTCTGCTTCAGAAGAAGCTTTTTTGAGGCTTTTGCCAGTGGTCAAAGCCTCCACCAAAGCTCTGTAGGTGCACAGATAACCAGATATTGCAATGGCATCACAGGTGCTAGTTTTTGTTAAATTATTTAAATTATGTAAAACTGATAGTCATCATATCTCATGAGGAAATTTGTTCAAACAATAATATAATTATTCATTTTATAATTACTACAGTAGTTTTTTATAGCATATAAACAGCATCACTATTTCCTCTACAGATTGAGTGGCTGTAATCTGTCAGAGAGAAGCTGTGAAGCTTTGTCTTCAGTTCTCAGTTCCCAGTCCTCCAATCTGAGAGAACTGGACTTGAGTAACAACAGTTTGCAGGGATTGGGTCTGAAGTTGCTCTCTGCAATACTGGAGACTCCTCACTGTACACTACAGAGCCTCAGGTAAGCTGAAATGTTGTATTATAATGCTGCAGTGGATTATGTTCCATGTTTATCATTTATCATCATTGTTTGTTTATACTTTAACTCATAAACACAACTGTATAGGAATTAATGCTGTCTGACTGCAAACAGGTGGACAGTGGTTTGTATCATATCTATCCAATAGACTCCAGTTTGTGCATGTAAATGGAGAGTCCTCTTCACACACTGAGGTTAATTATGGAGTTCCACAGGGTTCAGTGCTAGGACCAATTCTGTTTACATTATACATGCTTCCCTTAGGCAGCATCATTAGAAGACATAGCATACATTTACACTGCTATGCAGATGACACCCAGCTCTATCTGTCCATGACGCCAGATAACACACACCAATTAGTTAAACTGCAGGAATGTCTTAAAGACATAAAGACCTGGATGGCCGCTAACTTTCTGCTTCTTAATTCAGATCAAACTGAGGTTATTGTACTCGGCCCTGAAAAGCTTAGAAATATGGTATCTAAGCAGATTCTTACTCTGGATGGCATTACCTTGGCCTCCAGTAACGCTGTGAGGAACCTTGGAGTCATTTTTGACCAGGACATGTCCTTCAATGCACATATTAAACAAATATGTAAGACTGCGTTCTTCCATTTGCACAACATCTCTAAAGTTAGAAATATCCTGTCTCAGAGTGACGCTGAAAAACTAGTTCATGCATTTATTACTTCCAGGCTGGGCGACTGTAATGCATTATTATCAGGATGTCCTAAAAACTCACTGAAAAGCCTTCAGCTAATCCAAAATGCTGCAGCAAGAGTCCTGACAGGGACTAGAAAGAGAGAGCAGATTTCTCCTGTTTTGGCTTCCCTTCATTGGCTTCCTGTTAAGTCCAGAATTGAATTCAAAATCCTGCTCCTCACATACAAGGTCTTAAATAATCAGGCCCCTTCTTATCTTAATGACCTTGTAGTACCATATCACCCTATTAGAGCACTTCGCTCTCGCTCTGCAGGCCTACTTGTTGTTCCTAGAGTATTTAGAAGTAGAATGGGAGGGAGAGCCTTCAGTTTTCAGGCCCCTCTTCTGTGGAACCAGCTTCCAGTTTGGATTCAGGAGACAGACACTATCTCTACTTTCAGGATTAGGCTTAAAACTTTCCTTTTTGCTAAAGCATATAGTTAGGGCTGGACCAGGTGACCCTGAATCCTCCCTTAGTTATGCTGCAATAGACATGGGCTGCCGGGGGATTCCCATGATGCACTGAGTTTTTCCTTTCCAGTCACCTTTCTCACTTACTATGTATTAACAGACCTCTCTGCATTGAATCATATCTGTTATTAACCTCTGTCTCTCTTCCACAGCATGTCTTTATCCTGTCTTCCTTCTCTCACCCCAACCGGTCGCAGCAGATGGCCGCCCCTCCCTGAGCCTGGTTCTGCCGGAGGTTTCTTCCTGTTAAAAGGGAGTTTTTCCTTCCCACTGTTGCCAAAGTGCTTGCTCATAGGGGTCATATGATTGTTGGGTTTTTCTCTGTATCTATGAAGCGCCTTGAGGCGACTTATGTTGTGATTTGGCGCTATATAAATAAAATTGAATTGAATTGAATTGAATTAAATGCAAGTATATTTATTGCTGTTCGTTGCTTTCTGTCAGGTTGAATCAAACCAATCTCACAGCAAAATGCTGCCAGGACTTCTCACTATTTCTCAACTCCCAGTTCTCCAGTCTGAGAGACCTGGACCTGAGTAACAATGACCTGAAGGATTCAGGAGTGAGTCTACTCTCTGCTGGAATGGTTCATCATCACTTTAACCTACAGACGCTCAGGTCAGATCACATTGTGAAATATCTATGTAGTGCTCTGTTGCACTATTTGTACTTACCTTGATTATAAAAACTAAGGCTACAAGAAATTTTGTTTTTTTCATCAGGTTGAATCAAACTGGTCTTACAGAGAAATGCTGCCACCAATTGTCGTTGGTACTCAGCTCCCAGGTGTTAAGTCTGAGAATGCTGGACGTGAGTAACAACGATCTGCGCGATTTAGGCGTGACGCTACTCTCTGCTGGACTGAAGGATTCTGACTGTGCACTAGAGACTCTCAAGTAAGAAGATTACGCCTTGCAAACAGGAGGAAACTGTCATTGTTTTTATATATTGCTCCAGAACTATGTTTGGCAAAATCGGCTCATTTTGTTACTCTAAAACAGTACAAGAGTTGACTTCAGCCTTCACAATACCTTCTAAGATTATTTGAGAAGATTGTTTTAAAATATAGCTCTAATCCATTCACTAATAACTGTGGCAAAGGACATCTAACCCCTAACTGCTAACTATTTTCTTTGTAAGTTTGCATCTTTGCAAACTTTCAATACCTATGAGAGTGCTTTGGTTAACCACTAAATTGCCTTGCTGAGTCACAGCAGTTACAGTAGCTCTTCCATGCTTTGTTGCTTTGTTATTTGTCACTTCTTTTTTACTCCTGGGATTTTCATTTTTTTGTTATTTTAGAGTCCAGTGTTTACACACAAGACTAAATTACGGTACTGAGCATGTCAGTGATACTACATGGAACAGCACTTGTTATCATTGACGAGCTACAGAGGAGACAACTGGGCTGAGAGATGAGTTAGCTCCGGAGCTGGTGATGAGAGAGATGAGGAAATATAAGCTGACCATTCCACTGTCATTATGTGATGTCCTTGGACAATATGAAGGATGACCTCAGAGAACTTATTAAGACCCAGAAAATACTAAATGTTAAGTATGATGGGTTTCACAGAAAGGTTTTTAGGAGGGATGTCGATTTGAATAGTAAGAGGAAACATGTAGAAAGTGCACTGAAGACATCCTATGTCAGATTTCACCTGGATTAACAAGGTCTGTGTCAGGTGCAGAGGAACTAGGATACATTGACGAGAAGTGGAACAAGAATCCATAAGTGAACAAGGGATGAGAATGGGGACCTGTTGGAATGGAAAGTAATTCCAGCTCAAAGGGTTACATGAAGTGGATGTGGATCCTATGGACACCCATTCTTTGACACCCAACATTTGGACCAATGGCAAAACAACTGGTAGTTTAGTGTTCCTTAGAGATTGATGATGTACAACACAAGTGCTACGGCAAGGGGGTGCCATCAGGTCGTCATCATCCCCACCCTCCTAGATTGGGTGACATTCTTGAGATGCTTGGCTACAACTTGAACAGCCAAAATCAAGATAGCACAGAAGTTCGTGGCAGAAAGTTGTGATTAAGAAATGGGTGACTAAGAAGCACAGAAAGCTGGCCATACCTGAGGCCTTGGGAACTGCTAAGCAAAGACTCACAGCTACCCATTTGAAGAGGTATATGAGAACGTTGGAAGCCAGGAGAATAAACCAACTGTTCTCCACGGATGTGTAGTGTCAATGGCAGGAAAACAATTTGAGAGCAGCCCCACCAAAGTTGGAGACTGAGGAATACTAGAAGACCATATGGGAGAAGACTCAACTTATAACAACAATGTTCAATGGCTAGTGGATCTAAGAGCAGACCATATCAATCTCCCTGAACAGGATCCAGTAACCATCACAGTGGGAGACATCCAAGAAAGAGTCTCAAGTATGAAGAGATGGACAGTACCAGCCCTTGACATGACGCTAACAGCATTCCACATGTGTCTAGCAGCACAAATATACCTGCTGCTAATGGATGAGACACACCCAGAATGGCTAACTGATAGCCCTAATCCTCAAGGATTATCAGGAGGGAAAAGTCCCATCCTGCCTCAGCTCCTGTACTAGAATTATATAAGATCAACAGGAACCTTAGGCCACCTTCAAGCAAATTACACCACAAAGTGAGAGATTTACCAAAGAGATGCTTTGTCCTTACTGCTGTTATGCATAGGCCTGAACCACCTCAGCCAGATCGTTGACAAGAGAGGCTACGGATACCGACTACAGAATGGAGCAATTGTTAGCCACCTCCTCTCTTTGGATGACATCAAGCTGAATGCCAGGACTGGAGAAGACATCGACTGATTCATACCACTTGGATGTAGAGCAGCGACATCAGAATGTCATTTAGATTAGAGAAGTGTAGTCGGATAGTAACAAAGAGAGGGAAGGTAGTCAGAAGTGAGGAGATTACATTACCAGATAGTAAGGACAGTCACAAGTACCTGGGGCACCACAGGCAAATTGGAACCGTGAAGAGGTCTCTAGGAAAGCTGCAACCACCAAGTACCTGCAGAGGGTCAGGCAAGTCCTGAGGAGTCAGCTGAATGTAACTAAGAAGTTAAGGAAGTCCAGACACTTTTCTTTCCAAGCTCCTTAGACTACGATGACCTGGAGGACTGAGAACCTTCACAGACACAAGAGGAAAAAGAACAGTAGCCATCATGGAAAAACAGCACAGAGGCACTAATCATGGCAGCACAGGAATAACCTCTGAGCACACTGACAACACCAGGCAAGACCCCAGGTGGAGGCTATGTAAAGATACCCCTGAGACAATCCAGCACATAACAGCAGGGTATGAGATGCAAAGGGAGTGCATACATGGAACGCCATAACCAAGTCGCTGGTATAGCATATAGGAACATCTGTGTCGAGTATGGCCTGGACGTCCCGAGGTTGAATCGGGATATGCCCCCTAGAGTGGTTGAGAATGACTGAGCTGAGATCCTGTGGGACGTCCAGAGACAGACAAAAGGGTGACAGCTATCCAACGGGACACAGTAGTTGTTAATACATTTAGCTATAATGAGTCATACATAACAAATTTCCCACGTGTGGGACTAATAAAGGTTATCTTATAGCAACATTAGGGAGGAACATGAGAAGCTGAGAGACGAGCTGGAGAAGATGTGGAGGGTGAA
This sequence comes from Maylandia zebra, assembly GCF_041146795.1. Lineage (NCBI taxonomy): Eukaryota > Metazoa > Chordata > Actinopteri > Cichliformes > Cichlidae > Maylandia > Maylandia zebra. The sequence continues at coordinate 44,512,300 of NC_135172.1, read as the reverse complement.
GGTAACAGTGGTCCCAGTGGTAATCAGAGCATTAGGTGCAGGGACCCCCAAGCTAGGTGAGTGGCTCCAGCAGATCCAGGAACAACATCTGAGATCTCTGTCCAGAAAAGCATAGCCCTAGGAACAACAAAATAAAGCAAAACAATGCTCCCTCACCCTGCTCACTGCTCAGTTAACACACAATGACACACCTGAGTATTTACTCAGGCTACAATAACTTTGGACACTTGATTCAGTAAAAGCACTGCGCACATCATGTTCTTTCCTCCCCACGCCCTCATAACCTGTATATATTTCTTAATTTCAAATGTGTATTCTATATCTGTATTTAGTTATTGTACAGGGTGGGCATTTATATGGATACACCGTAATAACATGGGAATGGTTGGTGATATTAAAGTCCTGTTTGTGGCACATTAGTATATGTGAGGGGCAAAATCCTCAAGATGGGCGGTGACCATGGTGGCCATTTAGAAGTCGGCCATCTTGGATACAACTTTTGTTTTTTCAATAGGAAGAGGGCCATGTGACACATCAGACTTATTGGTAATGTCACAAGAACAACAATGGTGTGCTTGGTTTCAACGTAACTTTATTCTTTCATGAGTTATTTACAAGTTTCTGACCACTTATAAAATGTGTTCAATGTGCTGCCGATTGTGTTGGATTGTCAGTGCAACCCTCTTCTCCCACTCTGCACACACTGATAGCAACACCACAGGAGAAATGCCAGCACAGCCATCCAGTATCCGTAGTTTCAGGTGCTGCACATCTCGTATCTTCACACCATAGACAATTGCCTTCAGATGACCCCAAAGATAAAAGTCTAAGGGGGTCAGATCGGGAGACCTTGGGGGGCCATTCAACTGGCCCATGACGACCAATCCACTTTCCAGGAAACTGTTCATCTAGGAATGCTCAGACCTGGCACCCATAATGTGGTGGTGAACCATCTTGCTGGAAAAACTCAGGGAACGTGCCAGCTTCAGTGCATAAAGAGGAAACACATCATCATGTAGCAATTTCAAATATCCAGTGGCCTTGAGGTTTCCATTGATGAAGAATGGACCCACTATCATTGTACCCCATATACCACACCAAACCATCACTTTTGTTGTTCCAACAGTCTTGGAGGGATCCATCCAATGTGGGTTAGTGTCAGACCAATAGCGGTGGTTTTGTTTGTTAACTTCACCATTCACATAAAAGTTTGCCTCATCACTGAACAAAATCTTCTGCGTGAACTGAGGGTCCTGTTCCAGTTTTTGTTTTGCCCATTCTGCAAATTCTGTGCGCTGATCTGGGTCATCCTCGCTGAGATGCTGCAGTAGCTGGAGTTTGTAAGGGTTCCATTTGTGAGTAGCTAATATCCGCCAAAGGGATGTTCGACTAATGCCACTCTTAGCAAATCCAACACTGAACCAGTTTCACGAAACTTAGCAAGCAGTTTGCTAACTGTAGCATGGGAGATGGGTGGTCTCGTAGGGTGTCTTGCATTGAAATCTGCTGCAATGACCCGGTTACTGCGTTCACCAGATATCAACACAATTTCGATCCTCACGTGTTAACCTCTTCGACATGTCAATGGCTGTGAACAAAGAGAAACTTGTAAATAACTCATGAAAGAATAAAGTTACGTTGAAACCAAGCACACCATTGTTTTTCTTGTGACATTACCAATAAGTTTGATGTGTCACATGGCCCTCTTCCTATTGAAAAAACAAAAGTTGTATCCAAGATGGCCGACTTCTAAATGGCCACCATGGTCACCGCCCATCTTGAGGAGTTTGCCCCCTCACATATACTAATGTGCCACAAACAGGACTTTAATATCACCAACCATTCCCATGTTATTACGGTGTATCCATATAAATGCCCACCCTGTATATTCATGTTGTGTGCATTTATTTTGATATACAATCCACTTATTATATATTATGTAAATATATAGAGAAAAAATCCTATCCTTTAGTTCTGTATTAGCATTTTCACCATTATACTAAGACAAACTCATACACAGATACTCCTTTCATTATTTTTTATATTTTTAAGTTGCAACAAAATAACGATTGAAAAATAAAAGCTAAGATAGTGTGTGTGTGTGTGTGTGTGTGTGTGTGTGTGTGTGTGTGTGTGTGTGTGTGTGTGTCTGTCTGTCTGTCTGTCTGTCTGTCTGTCTGTCTGTCTGTCTGTCTCCAGGCTGTCAGGCTGCCAGATCACAGAGGAGGGCTATACTTCTCTGGCCTCATCTCTGAATTCCAATCCTTCCCATCTGAGAGAGCTGGATCTGAGCTACAATCACCCAGGAGACTCAGGAGTGAAGCTTCTTTCTGCTGGGCTGAAGGATCCTCAGTGGAGACTTGAAACTCTCTGGTATGAACAGCACACTGGCAGGCTGACGCCTTTCAACTCACCGTCTGCTCCAACAGTGCAGACTGACAGTAAACTGATGAGCTGAGTCCCTGTCCTCACTCATTACATTAATTTCAGTCATGTTTTCAACACTGCTGCAAAATAACTGAGAAGGTTAGTTATCAGCTTACATAGTTACTCACTACCTCGGTACTTGGTATTATTATTAATAACAATAATAATAATAATAGTACATTCTATTTAAGAAAGCGCCTTTCAAAACACTCAAGGACACTGTACACAAGCAATAACAGGAACAAACATAATAAGGATAAAACGTTGAGCAAATAAATAAAATAAATTAAAGTAGCAGGATGGACAAATGTATGTGGAATAGGCTAATGTGAACAGGTGAGTTTTGAGTCTGGATTTAAAAAGAGGGAGGGAAGTGATGTTTCTTATCTCAGGAGGAAGGGATGATGGGGGGCAGAGCAGCAGAAAGCCTTGCGCCCCACGGTGGCTAGCTGGGGGAAGGGACGGAAAGAGAAAGAGAGGAGGAGGATGTGAGACATGGAGAAGGGATGGTGAGCTGAACCAGGTCAGAGAGGTATGAAGGCGAGAGATGATGGATAGCCTTGAACGTGTACAAAAGTATCTTGAAATTGATGCGGTATTTAACTGGAAGTCAGTGAAGCTGCTGCAGAGCAGGAGTGATGTGGTGCATAGAAGGAGTCCTGGTGATGATACGAGCAGCAGAGTTCTGGACACGCTGAAGCTGATGGATAGATTTTTGACTAAGATCAAAAACTCTCCTCTCCTCTGTCTTCATTATTCTCAATGCAAATGACTTTACTTCCCAGCAGCAGTAACACCAAGATACTTACTGTTACTGACAGAAGTCCAGCAGTCTCCTGTCGGGCGACGTGTTTGGCTACAGCTAAAGCTAAAGGCTTGTGCTTTTTCTCCTTTTCAGTTTCATTCAGCTGATGAATTTTTGACATTATTGTGCTTCTTGTTGGAGACTTGTGAAATGCATCTTGAGAGGCAACTTGCAACACCTTTGTAAAGCCTGTGTCCTCAACAATATTAATAGATCTGCAGTTTGTTGCAATTCACTTGGTAATTGTGTCAGTCAGTTTGTCCGAGGTAGACTTACTGAGTTCCCGACGCTCTATGAGGGGACGCGCTAGCCAAAGTGCTAGCAGCATCTCTGACTAATGTAAGCTCCGCGTTAATGTTTTAATGGTAAATGGCCTGTATTTGTATAGCGCTTTTACTAGTCCCCTCTAGGGACCCCAAAGCGCTTTACACACCCAGTCATCCACACATTCACACACTGGTGATGGCAGCTACAGTTGTAGCCACAGCTGCCCTGGGGCAGACTGACAGAAGCGAGGCTGCCATATTGCACCATCGGCCCTTCTGGCCACCACCAGTAGGCAACGGGTGAAGTGTCTTGCCCAAGGACACAACGACCGAGACTGTCCGAGCCGGGGCTAGAACCGGCAACCTTCCGATTACGAGGCGAACTCCCAACTCTTGAGCCACGATCGCCCTAAGCTGAGAATACATAAAGTATTGTGCACAATGTGCACAATAATTTATGTCGGTCGACTGCTCCGTCTTGTTGCTTTTTATACTCAAATTTCCCACAAGAGGGCCAGTGTGCTGTTTGTCATCATCCATATTGATTTGGTTGGTTCTGCTGCCCGTCACTACCAGATCTACTGCACATGTGCAAAGGTAACTCTACTTGGACAAACTGCCCCAAATGCGCTGACAGAGACATTTCAGGGATTTTGAGTCATTCAGCGCTGCAGATGTGTTAATTGCGTTAAAAATTTTAATCGGATTAATCGTGACGAATCCACGTTGATTTTGACAACCCTAATATTAATCAGACTTTGTTTCTTCCTCCAGGCTGGAACATTGTGGAGAGCAGAGGCTGAGACCCGGTCTAAAGAAGTGTGAGTGTGTGTTCACTTATTTAAATCAGAAATGTGTGTGTGTGCATTCATTCTCAGTCTGACTGGAGATCCAAACAATAAACTCCTTAACTTTTCCTCTTATTAACAGTCAGCGTGTGAATAAAGCAGCACGTAAAAGCTTCAGACGATAAAGCGTTTGCTGTTTCCTCTCTCCATCAGATTTCTGTGCACTTGTACCGGACACAAATACATTACACAGAAACCTCAAACTATCTGACAACAACAGGAAGCTGACACGTGTGATGGAAGAGCAGCCATATCCCTTTCACTCAGAGAGGTTTCACTCCTTTGTGCAAATCGTGTGTACCAGTGGACTGACTGGTCGCCGTTACTGGGAGGTGGAGTGGGAAGGAGTGATTGACATAGCAGTGAGTTACAGAGAAAACAGAAACACTTTCCAGAGGGTTCGGTTTGGAGACAATAACTACTCGTGGAGTCTAAGGTGCTCTCATGTTGGGTTCTATGCAATGCACAATAACAGAGGAACACGCGTCTCCTCCTCTGTCCTCGACAGAATAGCAGTGTACGTGGACTGGCCTGCTGGCATGCTGTCCTTCTACAGAATCTCCTCTGACTCACTGATCCACCTCCACACCTTCAACACCACATTCACTGAACCTGTGTATCCTGGGTTCTGGTTGTCCAATCACTCCTCGGTGTCTCTGTGTTCTCTGTAGCAGGGAGATCCTCCAGTGAGGACACGCACTGACACACATGAACAGATGTTTATTATTCTTTTCTCGTCTGGTAGTTTAGACCGATCCGAGTCTGGTTAAGTCCTCAGACATCGGAGAAAGCCCTGGCTTGCACTGAACACTTGTCGGCACTTGGTGGCGCCACAGCGAATGTAATCGCTAGAATGGACCGGATGGATGGACTGATGGTGAATAATACAGACGACCTGTGACATTCTGCATCATAAACATGTTCATTTCATCAGATTACTGGCCTGCTTCTGTGGTTCTGAGTTTAGATGTAAATGTGCATTAAACTACAAATCACATAACGGCTGACACAGTGTTGTACGGATGTTTCTTTTCTTTCATTCTGATCTTCAGATTTAGACTCAATCATCGAACTGAAGCTCAGATTTATTTTTCTGCATAAACTGCATCTTTTAAGTGATTTTCTTTTGACTGTGCATTTTGTGCATCTCTAAATCTTATCACTAGAGAATAAAGCAAACTTCACAGACAGTTAACAGGAGAAAGGAAGCGAGTCACGCCTGATGTGTGATTTCTGTCTAGTTCAAATCGAGAGTTCACGCTGGACCTTATCTCTGGTGACCTGAAACTTTCCTGCTGCTGACCCCATGTGGCGACACAGTTTTGTGTTATACACATGAGGACAGTCCAGAGAAAAACAGCTCTTTATTACAGAGGCTCAAAAATGAATAAGACTCATTTCCAGTGACGGTGAAATTAAATCTGGCTCAGCTGTCAGTTCCTGTTCCTCTTACTGCTGAGAAGATGATCCAACCGCCACAAGATTGGTTCAGATCTCTAGATTCATGTATGTCCAAATTCCTTTGGAAAAATAAACCCCCACGTATAAGCTTAAAAACACTACAAAAGACCAAGGATAAAGGAGGACTAGAACTGCCTAACTTTCAGCACTACTTCTTAGCCAACAGGCTTCAGTTTATCTCAGGATGGCTAAAACACACCCTCTTAGATGAACCTTGGCTAGATGTAGAACAAGCACTTTGCAATAATCTAGAGATTTCAGACCTACCATTTATCAGCTCAAACATCCAACGACATGAATGCTTTAAAAGCATCAACATCAGCTCTTCTCTGACAGCATGGTGGGAGTTTCTAAAATTGACGGCGTCTTCATTAATCCCATGCAAACGTACACCTATCTGGAACAACCCTGACATATTACAAAACAATAATATGATAAACTTTCCAGATTGGAGTGATAAAGGAATCAAATATTTAGAACATATACTAGAAGGAACAGAATTTATTTCATTTGACGGACTAGTTACACAATATGGGATCAACAAGAAAAGATTTTTAGAATATCAACAAATTAAATCCATAGTAAAAAAGAAATTTAAACCGGGTCAAGTTGAACTACAAACACCACCAAGTGTGGTTCAATTTCTTACTCTTAAACCCCCCAAATTACTATCCAAAATATACAGAATGCTTTCTAAAACAGATGAATCAATATCACTTCCTATTGCAAAATGGGAAGCGGATTTATCAGTTAACTTAGACCTAAACTTCTGGTCTCAGACTTGCTTAAAAACCTTTCATCTAATTAGAAATCCCAGTCTTCAATTAATTCAATACAAAATATTACATAGAGTGCACTATACAGGTCATCGGATGTTCAAGATGGGCTTTACGTCTACCAACAACTGCTCACACTGCCAAACCAATTCACCGGACAATTATATCCACGCTCTTTGGTTCTGTCCTCCAGTGCAGAAGTTTTGGCGCGAGATATGTGAAGACTTATCGAAGTGTCTGAAATGTAACATTCCAACTTCCCCCTTAGTGTGTTTGTTGGGCAGCTTAGATAATGTCACTTCAGAAAAGAATATCGCCCATATGATCTTCACTGCCCTATGCATAGCCAAGAAAACAGTCCTCATGAACTGGAAATATAAAAATAATCTTAATTCTAACCAATATAGAAATTATCTATTAGATTACATTAGTCTTGATACAGCCTCTGCCACCACATCAGATCAATTGCTCTGGGCTCCTTTGATCAGCTCCATCACCTAGTGGGGGTGGGGGGTCATAGTTTGGTCCCGCCTTCACTGTTGTGATTGGTGTGGGGGTAGGGACAGGCTTAGGGCGTCGGGGGGTTCCCTGGAGGCATCTTCCTTGGGGGGCTCAACCCGGGGTAGCGGTCATGTCCGGTTAGGGGCTCTGTTGGCTCTCCGGTGACTGTTTCCTCGCGGCTGCGTGCAGCGGGGCTAGGGGAGGGTCTGTGCTGACGGACGTGGGTTACTGACCTGGTAGCCTGGCTGCCCCTGGGTGGGTCCGGGATGGGCGTGAGGTTCTGGGGGCGCTCCGTCTCTGGGCTGGGACCCGGACCGGGCCTCGGGGGCTTGGGTCCTGGTTGGTGTGTTGCCGGGGTTGTGGGCGGGTGGGTGCATGGGGGCCCAGCCCTGGAGCAGGGTGCCGCCGGTGCATCGAGCCACCTGGGGGGCTCTTCAACTGGTGGGGGAGATTGTCACATCTTGCAGGAGCTTTCCTCTCCTCAGGAGCTCCCTCTGCAGGAGGGGGAGATACAGGAGAGGTGGAGGAAGATCTCAGCCTGGGTGTTTATTGTCTTATGTAGTCTGGAAGATGAGTGGATGGTGGGGTGGGTGCAGTTTTCTCTGTGGTGGGGTTGGGTGGACTGTCCCGGGCTCTGTGGGGCCGGGCAGCGCTGCTGCACTGGGCCCCGGTCTGGATGGGCCTGGGCCCCCTTTCCCTGGCGGGTCGCGGAGTATGGGGGTGCCTACTGGGGTCAGCGGGGGAGCTGGCCCCAGGGAGGGGTCACTTGCCCCTCCCTTCCTTCCCTCCCCATCTCCAGCTGCCTCCCTCTTCCCGCTGCACCACAACCACCCACACATGCAGGGCCTTGGAGTAGGGGTATGTCACCAGGGTGCAGAGGAGGCTACCCCCCCCTCTGTCCCCTTCTGGCTGCCTCTGCCTCAATTTTATCCCACAACTTAGACATTCACATTACTCACACTCTCATTACACATACATATAGGATCTTGGGGGTGGGCACGATACACGGAGTCCAAAGTACCATCAGGGTGTACACCCCACCCCTGGCATCGTTGCCCACCTCTCAATTTTAAATACACGTAGACATTGAGGGCTAGCAGGAGGGACCATGCGCTTACCTGCTGCTCTCTGGCAGGTAGCTCCATGCCCTCCTGGGTTTTAAATGCACCTTAGAACACACATGCATCAACATTACAATGAGCGGGTGGAGGGAGGTTCGGAGTCTTCTCTCACCCCCGTTCTCTGCGACCTGCTGGAGCAGGGGGGCTAGGAGGAGGAGTTGGCCGTCCGACTGCGGTCTGGAGTGTGGAGCCTTCCTGCTGCTGCGGAGTCGGGGCGGTCTGCCTCCCCCCACCGCAGGGAAAAGGGAAACACCACCTGGGTCTGGGTGCAGTTCCCCCCTCCAGGGGCGGGGGCACCTAGACCCGGTTTGTAGAGTACGCTTGGGGAGTGTGATCGTGTGTACAACGTCTCTTTATGTCTGTCTCCACGTTGGTTGAGTGTGGAGTGAGTGCATATGAGAGCATGAGGGTGGGAATGGATGTTTGTATCTGTGTGTGCCTGTATGTCTGTGTCTATATGTTAGGTTGGGTATCAGGCGCCACCTCTCTGGGGACATCTCAGGCCCTCCAAGGTTTGGAGGCCTATCTCCCCCTACCACCACTTCCCCTGCCAGTGGTGGACCCCCTCAGACATCAGTGCGTTGGTGGTTCTTTGTGTCCGGGGATGGGCGTCCAGGTACATACCGGCTCACTCCTTGGCGGCCGCTTATCGGGGCCTGGGGCTCGCTCGGGCCACTTCGGAGGTGGGGTGCCCCCGGCCTCTCGGCCTGGGGCTCGGTCACTCAGGCGCAGCTGGCTGCCGGCGGAGCTCACGGGCGCGTCACTGCAACTCCCCCTGGCTTCTGCTCCGCGGCTGCTGAGTGAGCCCTCATCTGGGACTCTCCTCAGCTCTTACTGGAACAGTGGCACAGCTGCCCCTCTGTTGGTCTTCCTTGGTCTCTTGTGTTCTGGGGGCCTCTGGATGTCTGGAGTTTTGATCTCCTCCACACCTGCTTCACGCCCTGGAGGACGGGGCTGTGGCCCCCCCACACCCTCTAGCAGATTATTACATGAAGGAACCTTTTAAAAAACAAAAAACAAGCGCGTCCATGCTCACAGGTGTACACACGGGTGATCACACCCACAAACTACACCCTTTTTGGCTCCTACCTCAAAGCACACTGTGTTCTGTTGATCTTATGTGCTGCACAATAATGTTTAACATTTAGTATTTACTGTCATATTCCCATATATCATTGTGATGTTGTTTATTCTATTACTCTTGTTCTTTTCTGCTTGCTTTCTTTTTTCTTTCTCAGCAGGTGATCCAGGTGATTGATATATGCATTTTTTTTCTCTGCTCATTCTGTTGGTTTTTGTCTTTTGCCCTTCTCCCCCGTCCCTCTTCTCAGCTGTTTCTCTTTCCCTCTTTCTTTCTCCCCTTCTTTCCCCCAGTCAAGTCTGTCCCGTATTCAGTAAGTGAAAATAAAATAAACAATAAAAGGTGAATCAAATGGACCATTACGGCAAGGCTGGGATGGTCAGTTTGGTAAAGTAAATCCGTTGGGCATCTTTCTTTGCCTTTAGACAACAATTCTGAGTCTGACTTTGTGTATGCATAGTTACTAATATGAGTAGGCTTGGCTTAAGTGTGTGTGTATCTTATATGACTGTGTGCGCTGTCTGACTGATGTAAATGTGCTGCCGTTGAGCGCATGGTGCGTATGTGTCGAAATAAAGGATGTTTGTGGATGAGTGTCGAAGCAGGTGATCGAGGCAGTGAAAGGAATAAAGAAAGAAACCAAGGACAGGGGTGAGCAGCATAAAACCAAGAGGGGGAAAAGAGAGGAGGAAAAAAAAAAAAAACGAGAAGAAAAAAAAAAACAGAAAAAAAACGTAAACATTCCAATTAAATCACTGACGGAGAGTGACGGTGTTAATTCTGCTATGAAATCACACTTTAAGATGCGATTTGATACTGGTAAGTTAAACAGATGTTAATGCAAGTTAGTGTGAGTGGATAGGGAAATGGTGTAGCTGATTCTTATCTGGTGTGAGGTTAATACAGCCACGGAGTGATGTTGGGGTCGCGGTGGAGCTGTCCGTCCACGTACAGCCGGTCCACAGCGATGACAGCGCGGGAGCCCTTCTGGATGAAGCCGCGTCGGATTGGGAAGAGGACCCTGCGTCGTTCCAAGATCTCTTTGGGGAACTGGTCGTTCACGCTGAAGTCCGTTCCTTTTAATTCCCTGCCGCGGCTTTTCACATGTTGCTTTTGTTTGAAGTGGCCGAATTTGGCCACGATAGGACGTGGTCTCCCGGCCGTAGCCCGAATGGGGCCGAGGCGATGTACCCGATCGAAGACGATGTTCTTCACAGTGTCCTCCGGCAGCTTCAGGTGGGTTTTGATGAAGCTTTTTACCGTGGTCTCCGCGTCCTCTCCAGCGGCTTCTGGAATACCAGAAAATACCAGATTATCACGCATGCTACGAGCTTGTAGATCGATAACTGTTTCTTTTATTTTTTTATTTTCTCTATTGAGCTGGGTAACATTATCTGTGAGACATTTCACCAACTCCCTTAGCGTGGCATTTTCAGCAGCGAGCGTTTCCACCTGCTGCTGGCTGTACTCCAGGGATTCTCGCAAGCATTTAAATTCTCGGTGAAGAATCTCCACCAAGGACAGCCTTGCGTCGAAACTGGACAATCGCTTGTCGATTGACTCCAATATGTCGGCAATATCTTTGCCGGCTGGCGATGTTGAGCCGGGGGAATCTGCCGGGCGTTGTCTTTTCGACGACGGCGTCTCAGCTTTGGCCGGGGAAGCTGCACACGGGGTCTTCTTCATCACGAGATCCTGAAAGCACTGATCGATGTAATCTTGGAGAGTCTCTAAACTCTCCTCGTTGTTCTCCAGGGTGTTGGAGATTATTTAGACAAATAGTGTGAGTTATAAGACAATTGATAAGTGTATTTGGTAATGCTGAAGCTTAAATGAATTTGTTCAAATCTAAACTACAATTTGCTTTAATTTTCCGCCAAAATCTCCGGCGTCTGACGTCAGTTACAACATGAGTCGCTTATCTTGTCCGTCACTTACTCACCTGCCCGTCACTTACTCACCTGCCCCTGTCTGAAAGAGGGCAACAATTCTGATGCAGAAGAGCCAAACGGGACAGGCCAAAAAAAAAAAAAAAAAAAAAAAGAGAAGATGATCCAGTTTCACTCTGCCTTTTGTCCATCGTGACGATCCTCCCGCAGGCCCACCACCCGCAGGAGGCGCCATAGGGGTCGGGTGAATTGTGTGCCGGGTGGCGGCCAGGAGCGGAAGCCCTGGCGGACTGACCCCCGGCTGCCAAGACTGGCAATAGGGACATGGAATGTCACCTCTCTGGTGGGGAAGGAGCCTGAGTTAGTGCGTGAGGTTGAGAGGTACCGGCTAGATATAGTCGGGCTCACCTCTACGCATGGCTTGGGCTCTGGAACCAGTCTCCTGGAGAGGGGCTGGACTCTGTCTCAGTCTGGAGTTGCCCCTGGTGAGAGGCGGCGGGCTGGGGTGGGTATCCTAATATCCCCTCGGTTTGCTGCCGGTACGTTGGGGTTTTTCCCGGTGGACGAGAGGGTTTGTTCCCTGCGCCTTAGGGTCGGGGAACGGGTCCTGACTGTCATCTGCGCTTATGCGCCGAGTGGCAGTTCAGAGTACCCAGCCTTCTTAGAGTCCCTGGGGGGGGGGGGGGGGGTGCTCCACCTGGAGACTCTGTTGTCCTGCTGGGAGACTTCAATGCTCACGTGGGTAACGACAGCGAGACCTGGAGGGGCGTGATTGGGAGGAACGGCCTCCCTGATCTGAACCCGAGCGGTGCTTTGTTATTGGACTTCTGTGCTAATCACAGTTTGGCCATAACGAACACCTTGTTCGAACATAAGAGTGTCCATAAGTGCACGTGGCACCAGGATGCTCTAGGCCGTAGGTCGATGATCGATTTTGTAATCGTATCAGCAGACCTGCGACCATATGTTCTGGACACTCGGGTAAAGAGAGGGGCTGAGCTGTCAACTGATCACCACCTGGTGGTGAGTTAGATCAGGTGGCGGGGGAGGACGCTGGACAGACCTGGTGCACCTAAACGCGTAGTGAGGGTGTGCTGGGAACGTCTAGCAGAGGCCCCAGTCCGCGAGATCTTCAACGCACACCTCCGGCAGAGCTTCAACAGCATTCCGAGGGAGGCTGGGGACATTGAGTCCGAATGGACCATGTTCAGCGTCTCCATTGCTGAAGCTGCTGCACTGAGCTGCGGCCGCAAGGTGGTTGGTGCCTGCCGTGGTGGTAATCCCCGAACCAAATGGTGGACACCAGAGGTGAAGGGAGCCACCAGACTGAAGAAGGAGTCCTATCGGGCTTGGTTAGCCTGTGGGACTCCGGAGGCAGCCGACAGGTATCGACAGGCCAAGCAGAATGCGGCTCGGGCAGTGGTTGAAGCAAAAACTCGGGTGTGGGAGGAGTTCGGAGAGGCCATGGAAAAAGACTTTCGGACTGCCTCGAAGAGATTCTGGCAAACCGTCAGACGTCTCAGGAGGGGAAAGCGGTGCTCTACCTGCACTGTGTATAGTGCTGGCGGAGCGCTGCTGACGTCGACTGAGAAAATTGTCAGGTGGTGGAAGGAATACTTCGAGGACCTCCTTAATCCCACTGACACGTCTTCCGAGGAGGAAGCAGAGTCTGGGGATGAGGGGAATGACCCGCCAATTTCCGGGGGCGAGGTCACTGAGGCAGTTAAACAACTCCTTGGTGGCAGAGCCCCTGGTGTTGATGAGGTCCGCCCCGAGTTCCTGAAGGCTCTGGACGTTGTAGGGCTGTCCTGGTTGACACGCCTCTGCAATGTTGCGTGGAGATCAGGGGCAGTACCCCTGGACTGGCAGACCGGGGTGGTGGTCCCCATCTTTAAGAAAGGGGACCGGAGGGTGTGTTCCAACTACAGGGGGATCACACTCCTCAGCCTCCCTGGGAAAGTCTATGCCAGGGTGCTGGAGAGGAGAGTTCGTCCGTTAGTCAAACCTCAGATACAGAAGGAACAATGCGGTTTTCGTCCTGGTCGCGGAACACTGGACCAGCTCTTTATCCTCTCCAGGATACTTGAGGGTGCATGGGAGTTTGCCCAACCAGTCTACATGTGTTTTGTGGACTTGGAGAAGGCATTCGACCGTGTCCCTCGGGGTGTCCTGTGGGAGGTGTTGCGAGAATATGGGGTGTCTGGCCCATTGCTACGGGCCATTCGATCCCTATATAGCCGTTGCAAGAGCTTGGTTCGCATTGCCGGCAATAAGTCGGACTTGTTCCCGGTGGGTGATGGGCTCTGCCAGGGCTGCCCTTTGTCTCCGGTTCTGTTCATAATTTTTATGGACAGGATTTCTAGGCGCAGCCAAGTGGCGGAGGGCTTTCGCTTTGGTGGCCTCAGAATCTCATCTCTGATTTTTGCAGATGATGTGGTTCTGTTGGCTTCATCGGGTGGGGGCCTCCAGCTCCCACTGGAATGGTTCACAGCCGAGTGTGAAGCAGCGGGAATGAGGATCAGCACCTCCAAATCTGAGGCCATGGTTCTCAGCCGGAAAAGGGTGGAGTGCCCACTCCGGGTCGGGGATGAGTTCCTGCCCCAAGTGGAGGAGTTCAAGTATCTCGGGGTCTTGTTCGCGAGTGATGGGAGAAGGGAGCCGGAGATCGACAGACGGATTGGGGCTGCAGCTGCAGTAATGCGGACGCTGCACCGGTCCGTCGTGGTGAAGAGGGAGCTGAGTGTAAAAGCGAAGCTCTCAATTTACCGGTCGATCTACGTCCCTACCCTCACCTATGGCCACGAGCTGTGGGTAGTGACCGAAAGAACGAGATCGCGGATACAAGCGGCAGAAATGAGCTTCCTCCGAAGGGTGGCTGGCCTCTCCCTTAGAGATAGGGTGAGAAGTTCGGCCATCCGGGAGGGGCTCAGAGTAGAGCTGCTGCTGCTCCACATCGAAAGGAGCCAGCTGAGGTGGTTCGGGCATCTGACAAGGATGCCCCCTGGGCGCCTCCTGGGTGAGGTGTTCCAGGCATGTCCCACCGGGAGGAGGCGCCGGGGCAGACCCAGGACACGCTGGAGTGATTATATCTCTCAGCTGGCCTGGGAATGCCTTGGTATTCCCCCGGATAAGCTGGAGGAGGTGGCTGGGGAGAGGGAGGTCTGGGCCTCTTTGCTTAGGCTGCTGCCCCCGCGACCCGGCCCCGGATAAAGCGGATGAAGATGGATGGGTGACGATCCTACACCTGAGGACATAACCAACGAGTTACACCTGCATTACGACCTGTGCTTCAGACAGGAAACAACTGTACGAGCAGGAGGTTTTGATAAACAGTTTTTTAGTTTTTAAAATACAGGCGTGCGGGGCACGAGAGGCGAGCAGCAAGTTCCAGCATCATCGATCTGTTTGCTGAGAGTAATATTGCAGCAGCGTTGCTGTACAGTGTAAAGCAGCTTCAGGCAACAGACTGAAAGGGATGGTCTGTCTGTGAAATCTGGGATGGTGTTATCACCTTTGCTTTCATCAAGGATGCTACAATGTCTTCTCTGCTAAAGGAGGTACAAAAGGAAGCACTGATGTGTCCTTTCCTTCTTATGCAGACAATCGCACCAGCTCTGCATGATGGCTGCAGCGTGCAGGATAATGCATCATTTAGCTACATCTGCTGTTTTTAGTTGAGCAGAGTGCATCAGTGTTTCCCAAATGCTGTGCCTCGAGGTTTTGGGTCAACCGACCTCATTACTGTAGCTGCTCGAGTGTAGACTGTGTTCACACCAGGTGATAGTGCTACAACCCATGCCTCTGCTCTTCCCACAATAATCTTTGATCTATAGATTATTGTGGGAGGAGGGAATAGCAGTGTTGCATGTTCATTTATCCACTTCGAGGAATCACCAGTAGCACACTTTTTATTTATTAGAAGATTGGATGATTCCATATTATCATGTACATGGATCTCTTTTGTTAAGGCTGTAAAGCAGCTGCAGTCAGACTTTCCAAAAGAGAGTAACCGCCCTGGCAGTTCACAGAGTTTTGTATGAGGATGTGCATCAACTGGTAAAAACTGGTGGGGAGAAGCTGCCCTGCGCTGAGAGGTGACTACAGCTGCACATTATTTTATACTGATATGTCTGCAGGTTTCTAAGTAATTATTCAAGCAGTAAGAAACTAAAGCTTCTATTAAACCCAAATGAGGCCCACACCCAACAGTCCGTCCTTTTACACCTTTCAAGGCGGGAACAATAACATCTGTTCCATTTGTGTCCTTGTACGGGACAGCCGTGGTCACCTGGAGTTTAAACCTGTCCTACACTACCGTCTGTCCTCCAAGTTACCCCACACCCTCCTTTGTTCCTCACCCGATAATCACAGCCCAGGCCCGGGGTCAGTCTCTTTGGACAGAGCGGTTACTGTCAGTCAGTTCAATAAACCTCTTACACATGGAAATATGAAATAGCATTGGTCGTTGATCTTTGAGAAACTGTTGTTTAAGAAGCCATTTGATGTGAGACGTCTTTATCAAACCTTATCTTTAAATCCATCAGCCAGTGTTCCTAATTTAGTGGCTGTTTCTGTAACAGAACTATCATCAACAGTATTGTTAGGATGAACATGCAAATGTCATGAGACATGCTGCTTAAGATAAGATAAGATAAGATAAGATAAGATAAGCTTTATTAGTCTCACATGTGGGAAATTTGTTTTGTTACAGCAGTGCAAAGCTATAAAAATTAGAGAAAAACACTGGAATAAGAGATCAATAGATACTGTCCACAACTGTACACAGTAGAATAGAATAAAATAAAATACTGTATACAATCGAATAAAATAGAAGACAAATGCTATATACAATATGAGTATAATACAACGATGCCAGAAAGAGTTTTGCGCTTAGTGTTATTGCACATGTGTGGATGTGTTTGATCAGCTGGAGTCTTTGTTGTGGAGTCTGACAGCAGTGGGGAGGCCTGTGAAATCTCTCCGTCCCACACCGTGGGTGCTGCAGCCACTGAAGGAGCTGCTCAGTGCTGTCACAGTCTGCTGCATGGGGTGGGAGATGTTGTCCATCAGGGACGACAGCTTTAAGTCCACAACTTAATGGAATCAACAAGTCTTTACTCAACATAACACAGTTTTTATCACATGTTCAGAGAAAGAAGAGGCTCCATGTGAATTTGATTGTGTGCTTTATCAGTGACCCGTCCACTCGCACCTATGATGTGACTCGCAGACACGTTAGAGTCAAAGATGTCGCTTAACTCTGCAATGAGGGGACAGAGCCTGCGACTGAACCTGGGGATAAATTAAAACCTCAAACTCTGACCTAACTTTGATGCTAGTGTCATCACAGTAAAGTAAAGCAGCCATGTGTGTCCACACAGCCACCACACATCACACAGATCATCTGTGTGATGTGTGTATGCTGCATCTATCCACACAGTGTTTTGTTACTTTTACTGTAGTGTACATTAATGTGTTAGTGTAGGTCATGGGCAGATTCAGCTCAGAGTTCACAGTCACAGCACAGCAGTGATTTCCTCACTGTGTGTGCTGTCGCTCGGTCCCTGACGAAACCTGTTTGTCTGAGGGACAATCAGACAAACACAGAGTGAGTCTGTGTGAGCACACACATGATCAGGGACAGATGACACTCCCCACAGTGTCTCTGTCACATAGAGGCTCATCGTGCATGTCCTTGTGAACAAACGCTCAGTGACTCAAAAACAGCGAGGGGAGCTCAGGCCTCTACATAGGAGACACCAAACAGCCACTTCATAAACACATAACATAGAAGAGCCACCTCCACAGGACAAGACTCGGCTGTCCATTGGCATCTAAGGTCAAAGGTCACTCTTTCAAGGATGCCAGTGTTCACATTTTGGACAGAGAGGACACCAAATGTCTGCCATCTATAATCCAGTTTTGAGATCCTTCCCAGACGCCTTAACACCCACTCACATCCTCGGCCATGTTTAGCTGTTTTCCACTTTTTCTTTGGTCATTTTAGCCTTTTTGGCCAGGGTGAAGGGAGTATCTGCCATCAAACAAGAAGACAGCCGCATGTAGCTATGATGATGTTTGCTAGTTCACCTTACATGCATTAATGTAATAACGTGGTTAGCCTACTCACGCAGAGAAGAACGGCTGCTGCTGCATCATCATCCTCATCATTTCTGCTTCACTGGCAGGGCTAGGGGCCAGGACTCTATTCTTCGTGTTTTTGGGGATGTTGCTAACTCCGGGTCCGATAACAGGCACCACACCCGCAGTAGATGTGCTCGGTGTGAGGTCTCGCAGCAAGCTATCAAATACGAGGCATTTCTCGGCTTTTAAAAAAAACGCTATGCGTCGCCAGGTGTTTCATCGGATTCTTGGTGTTACCTCCTTTGACAGTATCACAGTATCAGCTTAAAGCACTTGTTGCTGCTGAGTTTGCATATTTTGCTGTGAAGTACAGCCAGACTTTGACCGCTTCACCTTGGACATTTTTAATCTGTAGCTCTGCTCTAAAAGAACGTACGTACCTGGCCCCGCCTACTATTCTCGGAAACGTAAAATGATTGGCTAGAATCCAAAGTGTATGACATCTCAGGAAAAAAAAGCACCGAAATGTGCGCTGCGTTTCGGTCTGGTTACTACCGTTCTTGGCACCAGATACCGGTACCCATCCCTAGCTGAGACTGAAGGAGTCACCTGGATGATGACAAAATGTTTCTCCCACTGAAAACGTCCAGATGAACAGAATCAACTTTTGTGAACATCCATCTTTGAACAGAGGGCGGGGCTTATGACATCAACTGTCTGCCATCTATAATCCAGCTCTGAGATCCTTCCCAGACGCCTTAACGCCCACACACACCCTGGGCCATCTGACCTCAGGAAGTCACATGATAGGGTGGGGCCAGGTTTCACAATGAGCTCACCCGACACTTGTGAGCGACGCCCATTTTCACACCTTGTGGTTTCAGCTGCTTGCTTTTCATGCTCAGCATCTGAGCACTCTACCTCACTCACACAAACACTTTGTATTTATGCACCGACACTGCAATAGATCCATCAGACGTGGGGTTAGAATCTTGCCCAAGGATATTTGGTTAGTAGGTGACCGGCTCCACCACCCGAGCTACATCCCCCGTGCTGAGATGTCCTGCGAGCACTGCACATCCTGCTTCGTTTTCACTGGTGTCTGGCTGTGAAGCTGAATCATCCACAATGACCCTCAGAGTTAGCCGGCGGTGTTTCCTATGGGTCAGCTCAGAGTGGACAGACTCTGAAACTGCTGTTAACCTTCTGCTGCTGTGGGAGAAGTAATGACATTTAAATGTGACATTTTTCAATAATGCAGTGTGATACCATAACCAACAAGCAGCTAGTAAACACATAGTTTCTCTACAGGAATCAGTGACACAGAATATAAAAGACTGTGCAGTAGGACCTCGGCTCCCTTTTATTTTCAGGAACAGTGTTATACCAACAAATGATTGTCCATGTCTGAGCTGTTGGACAATGAACTCTGAATAAGAGTGTTCCTGCCACAGGTTGGAAGCTGCTATTTTATATTTCCCTCTTTTAAGCAGGTAACAGTGTGACAGTAAAAATGTCTTTTTTATTAGGGCTTTGCAATCAAGGCAGCAGAAACTGAACAAACACAACATCACAGCTCTGGAAAGTTATCGCTGGAAATGGCGCCAGAGCGGCTCGATGCTGAGCAGCTTAAATGTGAGCACAGCTACATGGACTTCATGTCTGTGAGCTTTGAGGTTTCAGGTGTTCGAAGGAAAACATGAGAGAGGTCAGAGGTCGTATGGAGGACGGCTGCTTCGTGCTTTATGTCTCCCTTCATGCTGCTCCTGTTGATGCTCAGTGTTCATCCACAAAACTTCCCATCGACGCTGTTCCTCCTTTCCCGGCCGCTCCTAACAAACCTCACCCCAAACTGGAAACACAGACGGACGAGCTTCATCAGACGTGCTAACACAAAGATTTCTGAAATGCTGGCAGCGCCGAACTGCTTAATGAAAATGCGCTTGGCTCCAGGAAGGATCAGAAGGAAAATCTGTTTCCTGAGAGCTTCTCATCCCGGGATGGAGAGTTTACAGCTGCTGCTGGATGGGGTTCGTCTGTAGGTATATGCTAATCTATGCTAATGGCTCCTGTGTTCCCTCCAGCTGGCTTTGAAGTGAGCGTAGGAGTGCAGAGTTCCTGCATCAGGGAAAAATGGAGCTGCAGGCAGAGCCGAGGCCGTCGGCCTGCGGTCTTAGCGAGACGCTTTCCTTCCACAGAGAGCTCAGCTGCTTGCATTTACGCCGATGACATGAGATAAGGCGCTAACGCTCACCTCAGCAGACGATTGTGGTGTGACGGTTTTCCTGCTCACGTGCGTTTCCTTTTGTTTTGATCCATTTACATGTTTCTGACGCTGGATGCACTGCAGAGATGCAGTTGCTGTTAACAGCCTCTCGCCGCACTCTGCTGTGATGGGTCAGCCACCTGAGTGAGCTCATGCTCCACTTTAAGTTCATGCTTTAGTTTCTTTCAGCTCTAATGCCTCGTTAGGATTTTTATCCTAATGTGCTGCAAAGCCACCAGCTGGTTTCACTCGTGACCCACTAAATGAGAAATCTGCACCTCTGATGTGGAGCCAGGCGTCCCCTCATGTCACCGCTGGCCCTGTCGCAGCAGTAGCGAGCTTGAAAGAATGTCAGATCCGTCCTTGAACGCGGCGCTGAGCGGGAGTCAGCCGTATGAGGCAGTAACTGGGCTAATGTAATTCATCCTCATGCAGCTCCAGAGCATTTTCTCATGACTTTTTAATGTGGTCTTCCCATAAAAAGCTTAGCCCAGATAAAAGTTAGGTCATTAAGATCAGAGCTTCCAAAAAAAGACTGAACTGATGATCAACAAACACCTGAAGCTCACGAAGCGCAGCCTGTGATCACTGCTTTGAACACAAACACAGAGAGCAGTGTCAACAGCACCAAACTTTGTCCTCGTGTGTCCATCAGACTCCAGGTAAACTCCTGTGACCAGCAGAAGAACAGGAACACAGTTCATTCTGTGTGAGAGGAAGGCTTCCTGTGGCCCATCAGTGCGTTTGTAGCCCACACTGGGAGGATGGGGAAGACGTCAGAGGCCATTGAGACGATGCTTCCTCTGTTTTGACCAACTTTGTTTCAGCAGAGCTTAAAAGCAGAGAAAAGAAGTGATCGTACAAAGCCAGCTCTTCCCCGATGTTCCCTGAGAGTTCCCTAATGTTTGGACTCAAAACCTCTCCTGGAAGCTGTCTGTGAGCTTCCTGCCTCCTACGTTGGGCCCAAAGGAAACTCCTTTCAGACCTGAGGCTCACCTCATTTTCCAGTGACTCTCCACAGGGATCACAGACTGAGGTCTGAGACGCTGCTTTACGCCCAGTATTTTCAGAAGAGAACCACACACCTGCACCAGGATACTACCGCACGCAAAAGTCATGTCGCGCTTTAGCATCGTTTCAGCCATTTCAGCCACCCTTGCACAGATGCTGCATCCGCGGTGGCTGAAAATACGAGCATATGATTAGTTTGATTGGTTTTTACCACCTGTTCATTGATGAGTGGGTGCAGAGAGTCTCAGACTGTACGCAGGGAGGAGCTGCAGCAGCCTGAAAAGGTGAGATTTTTGGAGAAAATTTGCCGTTTCTTTGCTTCCAGTTTGAACTTCTTCTACTCCTCTATGAGCTGATGTGGAGGTTTTGTGTGGGTGGTCACGCGGCGCTCAGATTCACAGTTCGCTGTGACTACAGCACAGTTTCAGCTAGATTAGAGACCTGGACGCAGCGTTTCACTTTGTTCGCTGTAAAACATGTTGATGAAGAATGAACAAATGTGATTTGAAGAGACTTCCTGTTCCAGAAGCCCTTCAAATGTTTATGGAAAACAGCGTTCCTCCCTGAGAGCGCAGCTCGGTGGTGTAAACAGTTTGGTGTGTGTGTGCAGAAACAAGGACATGCTGCTGAGGGTGAAGAAAAAAACGTAGAGTCGAGCAGGCTCGTTCCCTCCCTCCCTCACAGATGTTGGGAAACTCGTGCTGAAAGCAGAGCCTGCAGATAGAAAACGCGAGGAAGACTCTCTGCACGCTCAGAAGGGAGCGACGACGGTCCGGCTTGATGATCGGCGCCGTGGCGATGGATTTCAGCCGTGGAGGCAATAATGAGCCCGCTCACTCGTCCTGATTGTTTCAGTGTTTTGATTTTTGAAGAAGCTTTCTTTAAAACGTGTCAAAAAACAAAAAGCTTTTTCTGCAAAACTTTACAGCACAAACTTTGAGTTACGAGGAGCCGCAGGGGAGACGAGCAGCTTTCATCTCCTCCTCAGAAACACTAAGAGAAACTCTGAAGTCTCTAAAGTTGCAGCTTGTGTGGAGATCACAGACTTTTAAATTTAACCAAGCTTTAACAGGAAGCCCAGAGGTGGATGTGCTGATTCTGCTCCCACAACAATCCAAAGATTTCCACACTGTCGTCTCAGAGAGAGACAGCAGGAGCACTGATGCTAACCTTCAGTTTGTTTCACCTCGGTTTGGATGGTAGTTCGAAACTGCTGCTGGACGTGGACCAAAGGAAAACATGAACACAACCTTCATCCAAGCTTTAAAGTAAGGAATTTAGTGAAATATCTTAAATATCTCAGGCAACGTAAGCTGTGGCATAAAGATCTGGAAAATAAGGGATGAACGCTGATGTCCAAGCGTCCTCTTTCTGTAACTGGACTGCAGAGTTTGAACTGAGGGCTGTTTCCGATTGAAAGTTACGCCCAAGCAGAACCTCACCTGCACCCTTCCATAAAGACGCTGTCATGACTCGGATCGTAGCCGACTCTCTCGCAGAAATACTGGCGTAAGCGTTTGGACCGTTGACTCTCTGCTGGCTTCAAATAGAGATGGTTACCCCGCAACCAAACAAGCCCCACGTGTGCCTGACGGCAGTCCTCATCGTGACCAGCCTGGCACTCATAGACGCCTACCTGGTGGAGCAGAATCCGGGTTCCCGGAGGCTCGCTGTGTGCGTCACCGTGTTGGCAAGCGACGCGTGTTTCCTCGTCGTCCTTCGATACGTGGCCGTCTGGGCTGGGTCAGAGGTGCACACCGCGAGGCGAGGCTATGCCATGATGCTCTGGTTCTTCTACATCTTTGTCTTGGAGATCAAGGTCTACTTTGTTTATCAGAACTACAAGTCCCAGGACACGGCCGCAGGTGTGGAGGTGGTGGATGTAGGTGTGTCCCGGAGAGGTCTTACGCTGCTGCTGTCCATCTGCATTCCCATTGTGTTCATAACACTGGCTGCGATAGATCACCTGGAGTACTTGCGACCATACAAAAAAAGAGAGGAGATACGGAGCCGCCTGTTCTGGGTGGTGCTGGACCTGCTGGATGTCGTGGATGTTCAAGCGAACCTGTGGGAGCTTCAAAGTGAAGGACTCCCTCTGTGGGTGGAGGGTTTGATGTTCTTCTACTGCTACATCCTCCTGCTGGTGCTGCCGTGTGTCTCCCTGAGCGAGATCAGCATGCAGGGGGTGAACATCGTCCCCCACAAAATGATGCTCTATCCCATCCTCAGCCTCGCCACCATCAACATCATCACCCTCCTGATCCGCACGGGAAACCTGCTGGTCTACGGGGACATCCGAGTGTCGGGGATCATGATGGGAAAGAATGTGATCGCCATCTTAATGAAGAGCTGCAGCCTGCTGCAGTACAGGAAACACCAGCCGGCTGCTCCTCCGGCGGATCGGGGCGCCGAGATCCAGAAGAACTCTCAGGAGGAGGTTCAGGTGTACGGCGGTCAGCACGTGGGGCTGCCCAGAGTCGTGATTGAGGACTTCACCAGCATCCCAGAAGAGGAGGAAGAGGAGGAAGAAGGCGAGGAGGGCGGTGATGATGCCAGTCAACAAGAGGTGAGCTTGAATGGCGATGAGATAAAAGAAGGAGAAACCCAACTGAAGCGACGGGACACGACTGGTTTGGGATAAACGAGCATCTGCGGTGCCGTGGAGAAACTTCCCAATCTGAGGAGCGCAGGTTGACTCAGCGTCTGCAGTCCCAGAATCCAACATGCTCTCACTGCGTTGCTGTAATACTGATCAACAGGTTGGACATTTCTTCAGATTCTTGTTCATGAACTCAAACGTGACCGTTTCTAAGGAAAGGTCGTTTTTGTTGTTGTTGTCCTGCTCTTGCTCTGATATAAAAAGAATTTCACTTAAAACATGAGTAGAAATCATCTTGTTCACACAGATATATGGTGGGGATGTAAAATTCATTTTTAGAGTGCTGAAATTAAACCTGTCACACGTCTCTGAGAACCAGTCACTTGGAAAATGCCCTGAAAGCTTCTTGTTGGCAGGTTCAGATTGATGCTGCTCTCATGTCTGTGAGCAGATATGAAGTAGAGCCGATTTGGGCTCAGAGGGCTCTGATGTAATCTGAGAGAATTGAAACACTAGCTCAGCCTGTTAGGTCCATAAACAGTAACACAAATCCAAGCGAACCCTTCCTCAGTGTCAGTGTTGAAGCCGCACAGCAGCTCCTCAGCATGAAGAGAAGATATCGTGGATGAAAATGATGATTCTTCACTGGCTGAGGAGACGATGCTGGAGCTTTTACCTGGTGTGCTTCCACACATTACACTTATAAAGATACGGGCCGTGTGAGGAAAGGAGCAAGGGAGGTGGCGTCGTTACCTGAACAGGTGTAATCTCAGTTTCTGGACACTTTTCAGAGTACGGACGTTTGGTGAAGAAGTTGTTTCTCAGGATATTCATAAATTATGACAGAGCAACAGACGTCAACTCAGCGACACGACCAGCAAACGGCTGACAAGGCTCCGTCCTACCTGTAGAAGTCCATCATCATGTAACGCAGGGCTGAGGTGACTGTGCTGCTTTTGTTGATGGTTCATATTTGGAAAAGAAAACTAATAAAATGACTAAAATACAATTTGAAGCCAGTATGCTTTCAAAGCAAAGCAGCTTTGTGGTCAGTCTAAAATGTGAAAGTTTAGTTTCCTGTTTGCAGACTCTTCGTTTTATCTGCCTTCAGGTCTGATTTTAAGTTTTTTCCCTCTTATTTCAAAGCCAGTGCACGAACATGTAAACAGAATCATCCCTGCAGTACGCCAGTGTGGCCACAAGACGGAGCCAGACCTCACACATTAAAATAAATTCATCGTCAGGTGAAGGACAAATTAAAAAAGAAGAAAAGAGAATTAAAATGTGATGGTGATGCCATTTCAGGCAGAAAAACACTGGCAGTAAACTGCTTGTTTTTTCTTTCTTTTCCAGGGCAGCTGTTCAGCTCCGTAAAGCTCTCCTACAGACACGCATGAGCATGTTTGTGCTGTTTCTCTGCTCTGTTTAAATCGCAGTAATTATCACAAAGAGGCTACACTGAGACCGCTGAGTTCATTTTTAAAGGGGACATGAAACTCTAATTTACCCCCCTAAACCCTGCCGTCAAACACTCACACAGATGTAACTATAAAATATTATATTTCCTAAACACATCCAAACAGTTTACAGCATCAGAGGTTGACATAACAAGACTGAAGTCGAAATCCTGACGTCCATCAGCAGGTCCTCAGCTTTACTGTCTCCTTCACCATCAGTCCTCACTTCTAATATGAAGGAATCCAGTCAGTGAGATGATGTGACGTGATGTTCTTTTTCACCTACTTTCCCTGCAGATCGTGGTTCAGGAAGAAACGTAGTTGTTTGTGGTGTGATGAGTATGAAGTAAACTGTCTGCATGTGCTTTATTGCATGAATTAGTGCTGATCGTGTCAGCTGACTGCTCTCAGCCAGAGGAGGAAAAATCAGCTTCTGTTGGTCTGGTAACCACCTGTCACCTGACTCAGACAGGCTCTCCTCCACAGTCCTCGTTTATAAAGTGCTTCACAAACCCAAATATGACAACTAACAGCTGGAATTTCCCGCTTCAGTGCAGCAAGCCAAACACCGAACAGCCACAGTGTATCCTCGGTTTAACATAAGATCATTGTTGCAGCACTGACCTGTTCGCTTACACTGATGTTTAGTTTTAGTGTCC
This sequence comes from Maylandia zebra, assembly GCF_041146795.1. NCBI lineage: Eukaryota > Metazoa > Chordata > Actinopteri > Cichliformes > Cichlidae > Maylandia > Maylandia zebra. The sequence continues at coordinate 44,487,049 of NC_135172.1, read as the reverse complement.
TCATTTTCCTCTGAGGTATCGATTCTGTCACTAGTTAGCTAACATTTCAATTCAATTCAACTTTATTTACACAGCGCCAAATCACAACAGTCGCCTCAAGGCGCTTTATATTGTAAGGTCGACCCTACAATAACACATACAGAGAAAAACCCAACAGTCATATGACCCCCTATGAGCAGCACTTTGGTGACAGTGGGAAGGAAAAACTCCCTTTTAACAGGAAGAAAACTCCAGCAGAACCAGGCTCAGGGAGGGGCGGGGCCATCTGCTGTGATTGGTTGGGGTGAGAGAAGGAAGACAGGATAAAGACATGCTGTGGAAGAGAGACAGAGGTTAATAATAGAATAGAATAGAATAGAATAGAATTCAACTTTATTGTCATTGCACATGCACAGGTACAGGGCAACGAAATGCAGTTTGCATCCATCCAGAAGTGCTTTAGTGATATAGATATATTACAATATATATTAGCAATAATATAGATATGTGAGTATATTACAGAAATGGGTCTATTATGGTATGTTATAATGTACACGGTATGAAGTATGTTGTGAATATTCTATAACTATAAGTATGTACAGGCTGTAGTAATAACAGATATGATTCAATGCAGAGAGGTCTGTTAACACATAGTGAGTGAAGAAGAAACACCCAGTGCATCATGGGAATCCCCCGGCAGCCTACGTCTATTGCAGCATAACTAAGGGAGGATTCAGGGTCACCTGGTCCAGCCCTAACTATATGCTTTAGCAAAAAGGAAAGTTTGAAGCCTAATCTTGAAAGTAGAGATAGTGTCTGTCTCCCGAATCCAAACTGGAAGCTGGTTCCACAGAAGAGGGGCCTGAAAACTGAAGGCTCTGCCTCCCATTCTACTTTTAAATACTCTAGGAACAACAAGTAGGCCTGCAGAGCGAGAGCGAAGTGCTCTAATAGGGTGATATGGTACTACAAGGTCATTAAGAGAAGATGGGGCCTGATTATTTAAGACCTTGTATGTGAGGAGCAGGATTTTGAATCCTGGATTTAACAGGAAGCCAAAACAGGAGAAATCTGCTCTCTTTCTAGTCCCTGTCAGGACTCTTGCTGCAGCATTTTGGATCAGCTGAAGTGGGACATTTTTATTTCATGCCTGGATTCTCTGAGCATGAATGCTGAAGGTGCATCTGAGGAGTGGAGGGCTCGCTCTGCTGGAAACCCAGAAGAAGAGACGGAGGTGTCTCCTCACCAGGATGTGCTGAGCAGCTCTGCTGTGTCTGCTCTTGGATCAGCCCCCCCTCCCCCGGCTCTCAGCCCCGCCCTTACTGGTAGCCGGGCTGGAGGATCAGCTCACGGCATCGCAGAGACTGCCGACCGGGAGAGGAAACGATGGCGGCGGCTGTGGACCGAGGAGGACTCCGGTGGTCCACCGACACGTCAGCGGGGACCGAGGCTGCCGGGGAGCCAGACGGTCGCGGCCCGGTGCCCATGAACCTTTTCGCTACCTGGGAGATCGACCGGTCCTCCCCGAGCTGCGTGCCCAGGTAAGAGGATCGATGCCCGGGCAGAGAGGAGAGGACGACGGGCTTCTACACAGCACCTGTTTGTTCTGTGTGTGTGTAAATGTTTTCATGTGTGATCAGTAAAGATGCAGCAGGTGCGTTCAGGTGAGTCTGGGGAACTCGAGCCTCTGTGCCTGTAATTACTGATGAATGATGATCTTTATCATTTCCATGAACCTGCTCATGCAGAAGTCCAGACTTGGTTCCTGTTGTTTTAGTTTGTGTTCATTTTTAGTTTCAGTCCAGTCAGAGGTGTTTGTACAGCGTGTGACTGTGGACGCTCACAGGGATCCTGCTGCTGCTGAGAGCTGTTCTGTCTGCAGTTTGTTAAACCTGAATTGGCAGTGTGAGTTTCTCAGAGGTCTGTGGGTGTTTTATGATCGCACACACCCTGGCATTGTGCTGTATACCTTATTATTAAGACTGATGCCCTTCAACCTGCTGATGCGTGCAGGTGAAGCCCGTCCAGTTGTTTTGTCGGTGATGGTTGTAAAACACCGTGTTTGCACAGTAACGTGAAACTCTCCTTTTAAACTGATCAGGTGCAACAGAAGGGAGAGCAGGGCTGTGCCTGCTGTCATTCAGCAGTTCATCCACAGGATGACAGAATGGTTTCAGACTTCCTGACGTCAACTTGAAGTCAGATCAGCTTCAGTGCTTCCTTTATTACTTCCTTTGGCAGAGGAGACACCGGAGCGTCCTTTACACTCTCATAAAGGACGCTCAGATCATGAATCAGATCAATCTCCTGTCGAGTTGATCTGATGTAAACTGTCGGTGGTTCAAAGTGAAGCTGCTCCTCCTCACTGTCCCGCAATGCTCAGGGGTTTCACCTGGTTCTGGCTTATCAGCGGTGTTAAGACCAGAGACACCTGCAAGGTCATGACCTCAGTGATTACATCAGCTTTCAGCAGCCAATTAGAAGTGGACAAAAATTCCTGATGACAGCCGATTAGCGTTCGTTCTCTCTGATCGCCACCTGCCTGTTTCCGGGCAGATTAGCAACATGTTCGTGCAGGGGTTAAGGAAGCCAAGCAGTCAGTGTTAATCCTCTTAAATGTCCTGTTGACTCAGGAAGCAGCGAAGATTAAAGCAAGTCATGCATCACCTCCAAACAGGTGCAAATAATACCTGAAATAATGATTTTAAAGGAAATCTTCTTCATTATCTCGGCAGATATTAAACTCTGCGGTCTCATCAGAGTGATCAACACTCCAACACCGACTGAACCCAGATCAGTCAGTGATCACAGTCACTGCAGCCTGGCCTCACTGCTCCGCTGTTCTGAGGTCAGTCTGGAGTAAAGACTTGCGGAGCCTCCATCAAAATTTTCTCCAGATCTCCAGATTCATGAACTGGAGCTTTGTCCTGGAAAACTGACGATGTGGAGCCAAGTGAGAAATTTGTGGGTTAATTCAGAGGTTTTCCCACACAGAGCTGTTTGGTTTAAAACTCATTTCCTGCGTGTTGAACTCGCATAACTATGCATGTGACCAATAAAGGATCTTGAATCTCGAGATGAGAGCGATCGATGTGTTTGTCTTCATGCAGAGCAGCTTTTAAATGATGAACTCTCCTCATCATCACGCTGCTCTGTTACAGTGACCCTCATCGCTGTGCCTGAGTTTAAGCATCTGATCAAAGATAACAGCGCCACCATCAGGTCGGCATGTGAACGTAGAAGGACAAGTAACCTGTTACAGACTGGGGCCTGTGCTGGCGCGTGCCCTCTGTCGAGGCTGACGTTTTTCAGGAGCTGAGAGCGTCACTGTCAGTTTTATGTACAACAGTCGTAGGCTAAAGCTTAACGCACCAAATAAGTGGAAAGTGAGGGTAAAACACACGAAACAAACAAGTCATCCACCCACACAGGCACATTAAAAACAGAAGCTATCCTTCACACAAAGTTTGGATCTATTTTTCACCGCCTACGTGGCAAACAGTGGCCGTGTATCAGATTTGGTGTTACACATCACTGTCTTTGCACGAATGAGAAGGAAATGTGTGAATCTTCGTCCTCAGCAGCAGAGCCAGCCTTCTGTCCTCGGGAGGGCGGATCAGAGCTCAGGTGGCACTGTTAGCAGGATTAGCAGGATTAGCTCCTGCTGGCCAGCGTTGACAGGAAGCTGCAGCCTACAGGACGAGTCCCAGCATGACCTCGCAGTAATGAGGTCTCAGGAGGTCAGCCTCTCACACTCAGCTCCCTCAGGACTCAGCTCTATTAAACACGTCCACCTCACTGCTGAAGGGAAGCTGAGGAGGTTAAACAGGCCCCGCCTCCACGATGCGTCAGGAATACACGACTGGAATATTTGAAGTGATGGATCTCCGGGTCAAACATGGCCAGAGTGTAAAAGAAGGAGATAAATGAAGGTGAGGTGAATCACACGGCTCTGGATGCTCAGTTTAAGATGCTTTTTTGTCCTTCATGATTTTTTTTAGTCAGCAGAGTCACAAATTTATTTCATTCCAGCATAAAAACCTCGATAATCAGCCCCAGAGTGTGATATTTACTGATAATTACTGATATTTTCTGGGGTGTCTGTAGCTCAGGTGGTTGAGCAGGTTGGTGGTTCGATCCCCTGCCAAATTTCCTTGGGCAGCCCCATGTTGCTCTCCGATGCATCCTTGGATGCATTTGAGAGGCTTTCAGCCAAGAACTGATTCTGTTTTCAGTTTGTTTTCTTAGCAAACACACTTTGGCTGCTGCCCCTCTGATGGCTTCTGGACAACGGCAATAAGAAGGGAGGGGCCTTTTGGGGAGCAACAGATTAAGTATGGTAAATGGCCCGTGTTTGTACAGCGCTTTACTAGTCCCTAAGGACCCCAAAGCGCTTCACACATTCAGTCATTCACCCATCCACACACACATTCACACACTGGTGATGGCAGCTACATTGTAGCCACAGCCGCCCTGGGGCGCACTGACAGAGGCGAAATAAAAAAACTTGTGTTGGAAACCATCTAAAGCTTTAGCAGCTAATTTAGAAGAAAAAAAACAGACTAGCTTTCATCTCCACGTGGACAGAGAGAGGCGCTGGTGTGACAGACAGGAGGCCGAGCAGGACGGACGTGAGCCAATCAGATGGAGCTGAGGCTGAGAGAGGAGGGAGGGTGGATGTTGGTCAAAGGATAATGAAGACAGAGCTGCCAGGCAGGATGAGAAGAGGAAGACCTCAGAGGAGGTTCATGGATGTAGTGAAGACCAACATGCAGACGGTTGGCAAGAGGAATTGCTTGTGATTGTCTTCAAACTGCTTGCCCGTAATAATCTGCTGAAACTTTAGTTGCTGAGTTTCCACCGACTTTGAAGCTGGAGTAAGTTTAGCTGCAGGTGCTGATCAGACTTGTGCTGTGATCTCGTCTGTAGGCTGTCAGTCTGTTCACACTTGCTGCTGTTTGTGTTGACAGTGAAGCTGCTTCCTGTTTGCTGTGCTCTGCAGGCTCTGCATTCTGACCGTGAAGAAGCTGAAGGTTCTGAGGGAGCTGGACAGAGAGCTCAGCTCCGTCATCATCGCTGTAAAAATCCAGGTGAGATTCTGGCAGTCGCCGGCCTGACACTCACCTGTGCTGTCGATCTGACCCTGGATCTGTGTCTCAGGGCTCTAAGCGGAGGTTGAGATCCAACGAGTACCTTCCTCCTCCCGACGGCCTCATGGAAACAGACCTGGAGCTCACCTTCTCCCTGCAGGTTGCACATTTAACAAAAATTCCCTTCTCAGCATGAAGAACCACACAGATCGCACACTGCCCCCTGTCTCTGATGTAAAATTGTGTGTGTATGCAGTATCTTCACTTCCTGAAGCGAGATGTGAACCGTCTGCATGTGATGTTGCAGAGGAGGAAGAGGTACAAGAACCGAACCATCCTGGGCTACAAAACCCTCGCAGTGGGTATTGTCAACATGGCCGAGGTACGACAGGAAGCTCTGCTGCATCGGGAACTCTCGCCACAGCGTGTAGCACGTTTAGCTCAAAGATCTCCCCGTCAGCAAAATTACACCACAAGATTTTGTTTCTCCAGCAGCCGTCGTCAGATCTGTGAGATGGGACGGAAAAGTTTAAAAATGTGTGTGTGTCCCAGGTGATGCAGCGTCCAACAGATGGTGCCCACATACTCGGTCTCCATAGCAACCTGAAGGATGCTTCTGTGCGTGCGGCGGAACTGAGCGTTCATACTCTCTGCAGCCATCCAATAGAAATAGAGGACACAACTGGTCACCATGGCAACAAGGGCAAGGCCTCAGGTAGGAGGACAGAGAGTCTGACCATCCCTGCATCAGGTACTTGTTATAAACTGGCTACTGATTGGTCAGACATAGAGTAATAGAGTACATGTAAAGGCACAACACACACATTTTTGTTTTCATATCTTAGTGAGGACACCTAGCTGACACAATGTTTTCCCGAGCCCCTCACCCTCACCATCGCCTAACTGTGGCTCGTGGGGACGGGCACTTTGTCCCCATCAGTATTGTAACATCCCAGTTTTCAAATGTACACACACACTCACAGCAGTCTGTGATGATGTCACTGCTGAGAGCTGTGACATCACTCTGTAAATGAAACACACATCAGGTCACCTGTTCACAGAAAATGGCTGCAGGTGTCGCTACTGCCACAAAATGAGCTGTGTGTGTGTGTGTGTGTGTCTGTGTGTGTGTGTGTGTGCGTGTGTGTGTGTGTGTGCGTGTGCGTGTGCGTGTGTGTGTGTCTGTGTGTGTGTCTGTGTGTGTGTGTGTGTGTGTGTGTCTGTGTGTCTGTGTGTGTGTGTGTGTGTGTGTGTGTGTGTGTGTGTGCGTGTGCGTGTGTGTGTGTCTGTGTGTGTGTGTGTGTGTGTGTGTGTGCGTGTGCGTGTGTGTGTGTCTGTGTGTGTGTGTGTGTGTGTGTGTGTGTGTGTGTGTGTGTGTGTGCAAACAGACCGCTCTCCTGATGTGGAGAACTACTGGGAGGACGATGACGACAGCTTCTCCTCTGAACAGGAAGGAAGTGACGACGCAGTCTTGCCTCAGGTGACCTCACCTTTATATCTTATAAAGCAGCTCTGGGTACAGCATGAAGTCAGTTAAACTTCGGGGATATGGATGTGGTTCAGTAACAGAGGCTTTGGTGTTCATGAAATCAACAACAGGTGTACGAGAGGAGCAACAGTGGGTCCACGCTGCTCTCTTTTTCTGATTATTGTATTTTGTGCGCAGGCTATGAAACCACGACTTTCACTTTGAGCATTTGTGGAGGATTTCACTGAAACAAATGCTCGATGAGCCTCTTTTTTCCCCTCAGGACATGTTTGATGATGACGAGGATGTCCGGGGAAAGATTAAGACGTCTCACAGGAAAATGATGCGAACATCCTCGCTGACTCAGGTAAGGACCAATCAGAGCAGCTGATGGTTGAGGGGCCGAAGCTGTCTTTTTCACTTTTCTTCTGTTTTCTGTCATTCAGCAGCCGAACTTTAAGCAGAAGTTTGTGGCTCTGCTAAAGAGATTCAAAGTCAGTGATGAGGTTGGTACTCACCTTCATTACCTTCAAACTCCATCTGGAGGAACTTCAGGTAGAGCTGTTTATTTTAAACTGGTGTCCCGGTGACAGTCGCCCGTTCTGGTTAGAACTTTGTAGGAACAGTTAAGTTGTGCAGGGTTTCTGGTTTGGTGTCCTCAGGATCAGCTCTCTGCTTCCTTGGACCTCTGGGACTTCATCAGAACTGCTGTCAGCGTCCTTGTACTGGTTCTTCTTGACGTTTCCAGCTCGATATTTTGTCAGAAAATCCTTCAGTAACAATACTGAGTGAAGAACCCAGGATCAGAGTTGAAAAAGACTTTTTATTGTCGACTGAGTAACTGAATCAAACACAGCTTTGCTGCTGACATCAGTGAAAATAAAACCATAACCTGGTTTGTAGGACATGAGTTGTAAAAAGTAGGACCTCTGTTTCGTGACCCCAATTGGCTCGTTTCCTGCAGGTTCTGGACTCGGACCCCGTGGGTCAGAGTCAGGAGGCCGAGGAGAACCTGGACCTCCTGTACGACAGCCTGGAAGTTTACAACCCGAGCGACAGCGGCCCTGAGCTGGACGACAACGACAGCATCCAGAGCACTCCCAAACCCAAGCTCAGGTGAGCCTGAAACACACCTGTCTGCGTTCACAGCTCGTCAAGCTGGACAGGAAGTTTGACCTCCAGTCAAAATGTTAGTCAAACATATTTGTGTGTTTTTAGTGTCCCATCACAATTCTGAGTCTATCTGAGGTGTGAGGTGGTGACTATGCTGGCTGTTTTCCACCCGCAGGCCGTTCTTCGAGGACGTCTCTCAGTCGAGCTCTCAGACTGAGATCGGGAGTCAGCAGAGAGAACGGACTGCAGCCGTGAGTGAAACACAGCATCATCATGTGAACATCCAGAACCTGAAGCTCCTGTCAGGAGACATCGGTGTATGATGGATGCAGCTTTAGAAGCTGTGTCGCCCCCTGCAGATCAAGCTGTGTAACTGCATCCTGCTGTTGTTACACAGGCGGCAGATCTACGAGGAGACTCTGAGGAGGTGAAAGGAGAGGAGACCGGGCCGAGGGTGAATCTGAAACACACACACACAAAGACACACACACTTGTTCTTTATATTGTAAGGTAGAGCCTACGATAATCCATGCAGAGAAAAACCCATCAATCATATGACCCCCTATGAGCAAGTACGGAGCCCTGCAAGGGACATGGCAGGAAAAAAATGAAGGTAAACTTTTGCAAAACTTTTGCGAGATCTCGCAAAACATCAAACTGGTGGGTAACAGACGTCTCCGAAAACGTCGGAGCACTTTTGCAAATATGTGGTGTCTTGATAAAGCGAGCAGATATTTGAAGTTTACACAGCTGCATTCTCGCCTGAAAATATGCTACACATTTATTTTGTGACCATTTGTGAGTGATAATAGTAATATTTAAACTAAGTAGCTGCTGCCATTGTTGGGAACTGGAATTGACTGGGCTATGAATTCTGGGATAGGTGACGAGCCAGGCGACGAAGGCAGTCCCAATTCGAAGGCTGCTCCAAATGCATCCTTCGTGGCCCAACCTATCCTTTCCACCAATGGCAGCAGCTACTTAGTTTTAATATTACTCTTATCACTCACAAATGGTCACAAAATAAACTTGTAAGATATTTTCGGGCTGTGTAAACTTCAAATATCTGTCTATATTTGCAAAAGTGCTCCGACGTTTTCAGAGACGTCTTACCCACCAGCTCAAAGTTCATCTTCATTTTTCTTCCTCCCATGTCCCTCGCGGGTCTCCGTAAGCAAGCACTTTGGTGACATTGGGGAGGAAAAACTCCCTTTTAACAGGAAGAAACCTCCAGCAGAACCAGGCTCAGGGAGGGGCGGGGCCATCTGCTGTGATTGGTTGGGATGAGAGAAGGAAGACAGGATAAAGACATGCTGTGGAAGAGAGACTGAGATTAATAATAATTGGAAATAAATGATCTGAATTTCAGGAGCGGGGCCACGCCTCCAAACACGCCCCTTCCAGTTCTTGTCTATATACACATCCCCAGCTCTACAACTTGTCCGTTCTTGTTTTCGTGGAAACACCTTTCGAGAAAGTCTTTAACACAGCTTATCTTACACGAGTAACATAATCTTACTCACCCTTCCATTTGCTTACAATCGCGTCCGTCAGCACCTCAGATGAAGGACTACACAGCTCTGCTTCATCGGTTTCCCTCCCAGCAATCCAAGAAACGCAAACACTCTGAATGTCATGGCGGCGCTTCAAAGAGACCAAATGCTGCTCTGGAAAACCTTCTAGCATTTTTCTTGCCAGCCAATAATCCGGTCTGCTACGTCGATCCATCTCCTTTTATCTGAACTCCGTCGTGCACAAAATTCCTCAAGGCATCCCTTCACTTCTCATGTGCTTTCACATGATGCTAGTGATTCAAGATTCAACCTTCTTTACTCACCACATGTACTTGTATAACTATGCATGTGACGAATAAAGAATCTTGAGTCTTGAATCACTAGCATCATTTAAACCCTCCCCCCTTGACACAGAATTCAAAACAACTCTCCAAGCGAAGGCTTTCAGTTCAACCAGCCCTTCCAAGACTGCTCACCATCACCTCTCTTTGTTTCAGAAATCAACACAGTCGTTATCGCTACCTTACCCAAAGTAAATTAATCAGCCGAGCACCCCCTCTCCATCTTCTACTCCAAGACGAGCTCACGTAAGAGTTTACGAGCCATCAAGCCGTTAACTCAAGTAATGAAGCTCTGACAGTGACAACATGTGTCCTACATATTTGTTTAATATGTGCGTTGAAGGACATGTCCTGGTCAAAAATGACTCCAAGGTTCCTCACAGCGTTACTGGAGGCCAAGGTAATGCCATCCAGGGTAAGAATCTGCTTAGATACCATATTTCTAAGCTTTTCAGGGCCGAGTACAATAACCTCAGTTTGATCTGAATGAAGAAGCAGAAAGTTAGCGGCCATCCAGGTCTTTATGTCTTTAAGACATTCCTGCAGTTTAACTCATTGGTGTGTGTTATCTGGCTTCATGGACAGATAAAGTTCTTCTTCTTGTTTTCCACAGAAACCGGAAGATGATGTTGCCATGGGAACAGACACAGGCCCAGCTGCCAAACTATGTAAAACAGAGTCTCAGACACACATGTCACCAAGGTATACACACACACACACGTGATGTTTGAGCTCCTACAGGTATGAACAGCTGTGTAAAAACGCCTCATACACCTGTGTGCTCCTCCTGCAGTAACACGGGAAGTCAGTCGTCTCGCCACACGTGGATCATCGCTATGAAGGACAGACAGAACTCGAGAGGCATGGACCGAACGAGCAGCATCGACAGTGGGACATCGTCTGATTGCAGGATACCTGCTCCACAGGTGAGAAAGCGTCAGTTCCAGGGGTTTAAGCCTCTTTTTATTAGTAGCTAGTCGGATCGATTTTTAGCACCTTCTCAGCCGGGAAAGGTGATCCGAGCAGAGACTAAAATGTGATGTCATCAGCCTGCATGCTACCAATTGCACTTGGTAATATTGCACATCAGGGATACAGGGCGAAAGTTACCATTGTGTATGGGATGTGTGTGTCTGTCTGCACGTGTGTGGTCATCTGTAAAGTCTTTGTTGTAGAGTCTGACAGCTGACGGAAGGAAAGACCTCCGATGTCCATAACTTGGATGTTCAGTGGTTGCAGTGGGGGATGTTTGTGCCTGTGGAAGCCTACCACCAGCTCCTTGGTTTTACTGGTGTTGATCTGGAGGTAGTTCGGCTGGCACCAGTCCACAAAGTCCTGGGTCAGTCCTCTGTATCCTTGTCGTCCCCATCAGTGATGGGCCGCCTGCAGTTGTCAGAGAACTTCTGCAGGAAGCAGTGGGTGGAGTTATGGGAGACGTCCGCAGTGTAGATGGTGAAGAGGAACGGAGCCAGAACCGTTCCCCGTGGGGCCCCGTACTGCAGACGACCCTGTCCGACACACAGGCCTGAGTCCTCACATACTGTGGTCGGTCGGGGAGGTAGTCCAGAATCCATGTGGGAGCTGTGGGACTCTCCCCAGCCTCAGGTTCAGGTTGAAGAGGTGCTCCATCACCCCACACAGGACCTGACAACCCTTGAGCTGAGTACCTGAGTACTGGATTGTAGTGGAAAACCAGTCAATTCCAGTCGAGTGGTGCCCAGTCGATCCACGCAGGCACTAATGGAAAAGGGGCCTTAGTGTCAGCAGGAACATGTTCCACCACCAGGTGTCAGTGTTGCTCCTGTTTTGGTGTTAAAATCACTGATGCTGCATGCCGTCACCTCATTATCTGTGTGTGTGTGCGACGTCACTGTGCCATCCGCCTCCTTTTCATCCATACAGAAAATTGCAGATGTGTACACTGCTCTCAGAAATGTAACACTTTGAAACACGTCAGGTCTCAATGGGAAAGATCGTGCTGGATATCTCTGATGTCGACGAGTAACATGTTAGGAATGAAAGGATGCCGTGTTGTTTGATGGCCTGCAGAGGGTCAGATTCAGGTTCAGGGTCAGAGTGAACTGTCTGTCTTACCTGTATTTCTTTAGCTGGGACCACATCCTGTTGTCACGCCGTTTCTCGTGATAATGGCGGATGGCGTGAGGATGAATTGAGGCTCCGTTTTGGGGCCCTCAGAGGAGACTGGTGTTAGCTTCCGGGCTGGGCAGATGTGCATTTACTAATGAGAAGTGAATGAATTGAAAAAAGGATGTTGGTCGGGCACCAAAACGAGAAAACACAGTTTAAAGTGCAGGGGCGGTCACAGATAGACAGCGAACCAGGAGGGGGGTGTTTGAGGTCTGGCCCCCCTACTGAAATTCAGATAACTTATCTCCAAGTGAAAGATAGACACAGTCGCTGTACCGATTCACGTTTGGGGCCTCAAGTGGGCACTAGAGGAACTGCAGTACTTCATATCTGATACTAAAGACTGGTGCTTGTTTTTAGGTAGCTAGAAAGTCGGTTTTGGATCAGCTGAACCACATCCTGTTCTCTGATGATCAGATACCTGACTCCATTATCCTGATCAACACCACAGACTGGCAGGGACAGGTACGCATCCTTTTTCTGTCTTTCAGGGGTTTGAATCAAGCTGAGTTCAGTTTCTATGATCGTTCAGAGCCCAACGTGTCTTTGTGTCTGCGCTGTCCCTCCTTAGTATCTCTCTGAGGTTCTCTTCGATCAGCCAATCGTCTGCACTGTTTCAACGGCTGATGTTCAGGCCGCCTTCAGCGCCATCATCGGACGCATCCAGAGATTGTAAGAACATCCGTACTTTTATTCTGCACAGACATCAGTGTTTGAATCTGGCTGAGCTCTGAATCCTGTCCTGCATACTTACGTCAAAAAATTCATTTGATTATAAACAAGTTTGCATACATATATGTATGAATATATATTCTCTCTGACCTGAATCCGTTTCTGCAGCTGTAACTGCAACTCGCAGACTCCGCCCACCATGAAGGTGGCAGTGGGAGGAGATCAGAGCTACCTGACCACAGTGCTCTGCTGCTTCGTCGAGCAGCTGGCCAGCAAGACGTCTGATTGGTTGAGCTACATCCGCTTTCTCATCATCCCTATTGGTGCGCCTATCACACACACACACACACACACACACACACACACACACACACACACGAAACATACACACATTTCACTAAATCATTGTCTCAGTTGCGATGAGAGTACCGTCTGGAGACGCCAGTATTTGTTCTATATCTACTGATCATTTGGTTTTTGTATTTGTTCAGCGTAAAAGTTGGGTGAAAATGACATTTTCTTCATTTTTGTTACAAATAATTTAATTGTAACAAGTATTGTGCAGTTGTTAGTTTGCAGATTTATTAAATATATATCATTCAGAAATACTGTCACGGCCCTGAGTGTGACGACTCAGCATTTTGTATTTCTTTATATTATTCGATGTTCTTGTTTATTCTGTTATGTCTTTTGTTGAGGTTTGCCATTTGTTTGGCTTCTGTTCTGTGCTCACACTTCTCTGTGTTCCCTCTGTCTGTGTGGTGTCACTCACCGTCTGCTCGTGAATCTGTTAAGTTCAGTGTCTTGTCGGGTTCTGTGTCTGTGAGTTTCCTGTTTTATTCTGAAGGTCTCTGTCTCATGTGAGTGTTGTCAGCCTTACGTCTGTGTCTCGTCAGCCAAATTTCACCCAATCTACTTATTCATAAACGTGACAATTTGCAGTGTTTTGAAAGGAGCATTGTGTTCCCCTCCTGTATCCCATCCCACGATTACTCCTGTGAGTATTTAAGCCCCGTGTGTTCTTTCCCTGCATCATCCTCTGTCTCCCTGCATCAAGGTTTGCGTTTGCTTAGTTTTCCCAGTTCTGTTTCCGCCACCCTCACCTTTGTTATATGTTCACTCTCCATTACAGTTTTTCTCAGTTGCTTTGGTACTTCATCAAAAAGAAAAGTCAGTTGCTCAAAATAAGTAGTCAATGCTTCAAAAGCAAGTCCCTTAATCAAAACAGATGATATATTCATCAAAAGCAAGTACTTATATCAAAGTGTCAGGGCTGTCACAATTACAAGTCATCACACCAGCACCTTTGGTCACAAAATCAAATGGTTTGAACATGTTCTCATTGTGACGGAGTTCTTTGTAGGTGCTTCCCAATGACATGTCAAGTCTGGACAGCATGCACGGCATGTTGAAAACCAGAAATTGTAAAGGAAAATCAAGACACTTCCTCTGCACTCTTGATAATATTTAATTGAAACTGTTCACAGCTTTGTGCAACTGGGGAAATACAGCAAATCAAACATTTTACAGCAAACAAACTCACTTAGACAGTAAACCTTACTGCAGTAGTCATGAAACAAAAAACTGAAAACCAGACACTGCTGCATATCAATCATTGATATCTAGACGCTCCCGTCTGTCTGCCCACATATTTGCATCAACATCACAGCGAATGTCAGCTCTATCGATGCATCGGGGAAAGCATCTTCTGGAGTGTCGAATCCACCTTCTGCAGGACTCTGCTGTGATGTCATCACAAGCTGCATCCATAGCTGCTAGCAGGGTCATTTGGGTATGTGGATGCCTGTCATATACCCTCCACCTCCAGGAAGAGAAAAACTCCTCAATTGGATTTAGGAATGGACTGTAAGGAGGAAGAAACTCCATAAGCATCCTGTTGTGTGCTGCAAACCACTGCCTGACTACAGCAGAGTGATGGAAGCTAACATTATCCCAAACCACTGCATACATTGTCCGATTGTCACCAGGATCATCCCTTTCATTTTGTGGGATTAGGGCCCGATAAAGAGCGTCCAGAAAAGCCAACAGGTGTTGTGTATTGTATGCACCAATACGAGGAATATGGGTGTGAACGCCATTTTCTGAGATTGCTGCACACATTGTAATATTTCCTCCTCGTTGGCCTGGGACATCAATGGTGGCTCTTTCGTCCACGCCGTCTGCCTTTTGTGAGATTGAATCCCGCTTCGTCAAGATATACAAACGTGTGCAGGGGTTCCCTGGCCTCCAATTCCAGGATACGCTATCCAAAGGATGAGAATAAAAAAGTCTGTAATGGTGCATTTGGCACAACAGATTGTACAGTTTGAACTGTGAATAGGATTACAGTAACATGCATAAATGTAAGTGCAGTACATGGCCTAAACTTTTACAGTAAACAGAGGTACATATGCAAACATGTTTTACCTGTACATACTGGTGACGGAGCTCCTTCACTGTTCCGTTCAAATGGTACTTTGCACAATTGCTTCATGGACATTTCATTCCGTCTGAGGACTCTGTCTATGGTGGGCATTGATATTGACTGAATATTTCCAAAGATGGTGTCATCTTCTACGACAGCTCTTTGTATTTCTCTCAGTCTCAAAGCGTTGTTTGCAGCCACCATTGCACAAATTCTTTCCTCTTGCTGTGGAGTCAAAAGTGGACCTCGTCCACCTCTTCTAGGTTGTCTGGCAGTCCTTTTTGAGATGCAGATGAAAAAACACAAACATAAATAAACGCAAACATGCTTACAGTAATGGTTACAGGACTATCATTCAAAACTCCTTTCTTTACAGCATTACTGTATTGTACCACAGCACACTATGCCACACCTGGGCCAAGTCTGCGCTTCAGTTACACTACGTCTATATGTAAAGATCTATAAGGTCATGTCCTAATGCAAATCTCCTGTATGACTATGAAAGTGCAGAGCAAATTAGTTTGTGCTGAATAACTACATTACAGTATGCTCACCTGTTTTCCCGACGAAATGTCTGAATAATAGAACTTACAGTAGTTCTCCCAACATTTGGCTGCACCCTTCGACCAGCCTCGGCCATTGTGAGGCCATGGTTTATCACATGACCCACAAGTGTTGCCCTGATTTCGTCAGGAACGTGTCTATGTGGTTGGCCTCTTCTTGCCCGGTTTTGTCCTCGTCCTCCACCGATCCTCACCCCTCTTCCACAAGGCTGACGTTAAATGTTCTGCAGTTTTGTAGATTCAGTATGCACCTCATGCCAATCCTGGTTTACATTATATATATACTTGTAGAGCAGGGGATACTGTAACGCGATTCACCTGTGACTGGGTAGAAGACTGAAGGACCCGTCCCATCCTGGCAACAAACTGTTCCAACTTCTGCAATCTGGTAGAAGGTTCCGCATCTTCCGGGCAAGGACAGAGAGACTCAAGAGGAGCTTCTATCCCCAAGCCATCCGTGCCCTAAACACACACACCCGCCCTCTCACATCATCTATAATTGACTGAGACAGGACTCTTCCAGACACTAAACCAAGGCACAATGTACATTTCAATTCCTTTAATTTTAAATATGTTTATATTGTCTATCCTGTAAAATAGTCAGATGTCTATTCATATTAATGTACAGAATTCACCTGCTTGCTGCTACTACTGCACATTCACCCAATGTATATAAAATATATATATATATATATATATATATATATATATATATATATATATATATATATATATATTAAAAAAAAAACACCCAGCACGCCCCTGCGGGCGGTTTATCCTTCAAGCTCGGGTCCTCTGGGAGCTTGAGGGTCCTGCGCAGTATCTTAGCTGTTCCCAGGACTGCGCTCTTCTGGACAGAGATCTCCGATGTTGTTCCCGGGATCTGCTGGAGCCACTCGCCTAGCTTGGGAGTCACCGCACCTAGTGCTCCGATTACCACGGGGACCACCGTTACCTTTACCCTCCACATCCTCTCGAGCTCTTCTCTGAGCCCTTGGTATTTCTCCAGCTTCTCGTGTTCCTTCTTCCTGATATTGCTGTCATTCGGAACCGCTACATCGATCACTACGGCCGTCTTCTTCTGTTTGTCTACCACCACTATGTCCGGTTGGTTAGCCACCACCATTTTGTCCGTCTGTATCTGGAAGTCCCACAGGATCTTAGCTCGGTCATTCTCCACCACCCTTGGGGGCATCTCCCATTTTGACCTCGGGACTTCCAGGTTATACTCCGCACAGATGTTCCTGTACACTATGCCGGCCACTTGGTTATGGCGTTCCATGTATGCCTTGCCTGCTAGCATCTTGCACCCTGCTGTTATGTGCTGGATTGTCTCTGGGGCATCTTTACACAGCCTGCACCTGGGGTCTTGCCTGGTGTGATAGACCCCAGCCTCTATGGATCTTGTGCTCAGAGCTTGTTCTTGTGCTGCCATGATTAGTGCCTCTGTGCTGTCTTTCAGTCCAGCTTTGTCCAGCCACTGGTAGGATTTCTGGATATCAGCCACCTCCTCTATCTGCCGGTGGTACATACCGTGCAGGGCTCTGTCCTTCCATGATGGTTCCTCGTCTCCCTCCTCTTTCTTGGGTTTCTGCTGCCTGAGGTATTCACTGAGCACTCGGTCAGTTGGGGCCATCTTCCCAATGTATTCTTGGATGTTCGTTGTCTCATCCTGGACTGTGGTGCTGACACTCACCAGTCCCCGGCCCCCTTCCTTCCGCTTAGCGTACAGCCTCAGGGTGCTGGACTTGGGGTGAAACCCTCCATGCATGGTAAGGAGCTTTCTTGTCTTTATGTCAGTGGCTTCTATCTCCTCCTTTGGCCAGCCTATTACCCCAGCAGGGTACCTGATCACGGGCAGGGCGTACGTGTTGATGGCCCGGATCTTGTTCTTACCATTCAGCTGACTCCTCAGGACTTGCCTAACCCTCTGCAGGTACTTGGTGGTTGCAGCTTTTCTAGCGGCCTCTTCATGGTTCCCATTCGCCTGTGGGATCCCCAAGTACTTGTAACTGTCCTCTATGTCTGCAATGTTGCCTTCTGGTAGTTCAATCCCCTCAGTTCTGACTACCTTCCCTCTCTTTGTTACCATCCGACTACACTTCTCCAGTCCGAACGACATTCCAATGTCATTGCTGTATAGCCTGGTAGTGTGGATCAGTGAATCGATGTCTCGTTCACTCTTGGCATACAGCTTGATGTCATCCATGTACAGGAGGTGGCTGACAACTGCTCCGTTCCGTAGTCGGTATCCGTAGCCAGTCTTGTTAATGATCTCACTGAGGGGGTTCAGGCCTATGCAGAACAGCAGTGGGGACAGAGCATCTCCTTGGTAGATCCCGCACTTGATGGTGACTTGTGCTATGGGCTTGGAGTTGGCCTCTAGTGTTGTACGCCACATCCCCATTGAGTTCCTGATGAAGGCTCTTAGGGTCCCATTGATCTTGTACAATTCTAGGCATTCCAGTATCCAGCTGTGGGGCATTGAGTCATAGGCCTTCTTGTAATCAATCCAGGCAGTGCACAGGTTGGTCAGTCTGGTCTTGCAGTCTCGGCTGATTGTTCTGTCTACCAGTAGCTGGTGTTTTGCGCCTCTGGTATTCTTGCCAATTCCTTTCTGTGTCCCGCTCATGTATTGACCCATGTGCCTGTTCATCTTAGCCGATATGATGCCTGACAGGAGCTTCCATGTAGTACTGAGGCAGGTTATTGGTCGGTAGTTGGAGGGGACCGGTCCCTTCTTGGGGTCCTTGGGGATCAGGACCGTCCGGCCTTCAGTTAGCCATTCCGGGTGTCTCTCGTTAACTAGCAGCTGGTTCATTTGTGCTGCCAGACGCTCGTGGAGTGCAGTTAGCTTCTTCAGCCAGTAGGCGTGAACCATGTCGGGCCCTGGTGCTGTCCAACTCTTCATACTGGAGACCCTTTCTTGGATATCTGCCACTGTGATGGTTACTGGACCCTGTTCAGGGAGGTCGCTGTGGTCTGCCCTCAGATCCTCTAGCCACTGAGCATTGCCGTTATGGGTTGCATCCTTCTCCCATATGCTCTTCCAGTATTGCTCCGTCTCCAGCCTTGGTGGTGCTGTTCTCTTATTGTTCCCTTGCCACTGAGAGTACACCTTTGCTGGTTCTGTGGAGAACAGCTGGTTTATTCTCCTGCCTTCTATCTCTCTGGTGTACCTCCTCAAGCGGCTGGCCAAGGCTGTGAGTCTTTGCTTGGCAGTTTCCAAGGCCTCAGGTATGGACAGCTTGCTGTATTTCTTAGGCACCTTATTCGTCGCACCTTTCTGCAACTCCGTTAGTTGGCTAACCTCTCTCCGTGCTACTTTGATCTTGCCCTCTAGCCTCCTTCTCCATGGAGGGTACTGCCCCTTGTGGCTGTTCAACTTGTAGCCAAGCATCTCACTGATCACTGCTGCCGTATTGTAGATCAGCTTGTTAGTGTCGGTAATCGTGGTTGTAGGTATTGCCCGTAGTGCTGCATTAACATCATCTAGCAGACCTTCTGAGGGTACTTCACGTAATCTTGGTAACCGGCTACGGGGGATTTCAAGCTTGGCCATGATCCTATTTTTCAGGTCAGTTCCTCTCGCACTCAACGATCCTTCTCCTATCGCACTTGGGGCTATGTACCCAATCTCGGGTGGGGGTGATGATATCTCCCCCCTGACCTGGCGTCCTGACTCCTCCTTGCCGTAGCATTTGTGTTGTACCTCGTCAATCTCTAGCTGTGAGAGCAGTCCCTTCTTTCGAATGTTGGAACACTGAGCTACTAGTTGTTTCGCCGTCATTGTGGATGTTGGGTATCGAAGAATCCATAGGTCCCTCATCCTATTCATGTAGCCCCTTCCGCCGGGGTTACTTGCGTAGTAGCATTCCAACAACGCCCTGTTTTCGTCCCTTGCCCACCGATGCCTTCTTGTTCCAGTAGCCCACTTTTCGTCAGGGTGCCCTGGTTCCTCAACACCTGACGCGGACCTTGTTGATCCGGGCGACGTCCGAGCCGGCATGCCTTCATATTTATCTGTCTCGCTCATGTCTGCGGTAGGCTTGCTTAGCATAGGGGGTCTAGCCTTAGGACCCTTACTGGATACAGACGCCCCAGGCAGGAATCGAACTTGCGATCCTCTGTTCCAAAGGCGTGTAGTAGGATCCCATGCAGACCCCTTTGCATCCTCTTGTCTCTTGTCTGATCACTGTTATAGCAATATATATATATATATATATATATATATACTATATATATATATATATATATATATATATATAATGTTCTTCCTCTACACCCCCACCCCCAATTTTTTTGCACATGTCGAGGAGCGTGTCAGGCTACATTTCACTGTGTGTTATACTTGTATAACTATGCATGTGACAAATAAAGAACCTTGAACCTTGAACCTTGAAGAGGCTTTTCATTGGTTGCAAGTAAGAGTAACACACACCAATTTTCATTAGTGTGAGATAAGGTTCACCTGAGAAAAGTAATTTATGGAGATTTTCATGGAAACTCCTTAAAAATAGGGTTTTCAAAATGGGTGTACAAATTGTTTGACAAGATGTTCAACAATTTTGAGTGCACTGACACAAGCAATGAAATGAAGACTATTAGTTGTAAGGACAATGACTATTCAGCCGGTACAAGTATAAATAATTGTGACATTCATGATAAAAGCAAGGAGATGGCACGGTGGTTAGCACTGTTGCCGCACAGCAAGAAGGTCCTGAGTTCAATTCCAACATCAGGCCGGGGTCTTTCTGTGTGGAGTTTGCATGTTTTCCCCGTGTTTGCGTGGGTTCTCTCCGGGTACTCCGGCTTCCTCCCACCGTCCAAAGACATGCAGCTTGTGGGGATAGGTTAATTGGATAATCCAAATTGTCACTAGGTGTGAATGTGAGTGTGAATGGTTGTCTGTCCCTGTGTGTTAGCCCTGCGACAGACTGGCGACCTGTCCAGGGTGTACCCTGCCTCTCGCCCTATGACAGCTGGGATAGGCTCCAGCGCCCCCCGCGACCCTGAAAAGGATAAGCGGAAGCGAATGGATGGATGGATGATAAAAGCAAGGAGATAGTGATGAATAGCAAGTCAAAAGTGACCATTCTTTAGATATTTGTACTTACTCAACTGCTTCATGTCCAAAGGCATTTGCCTTGAACATGAAACCGCCACAAGGTTGTGCCAAAACGACTACATGTTGTGGAGGTTGAACTAACTATTGTGCAAAGTTTAATTCTGTTATGAGAAATGCACCAAAGCAACTGAGAAAAACTGTAATAAAGCTCCTTCATATCAGTAGTGCCTGAGTCTTGGGTTTGCCCTGCTAACCATGACAAATACACCATTCTTTAACAATGTGAAGTTTTTATTACTGTGTGCTCAAATGTGGGACTTATATTTATTTATCTTAGCTGTCATGGTTTTGACTGGCACGTATTTTAGATGCTCCAGAGCAGTCAGTGTTTCCAGGAAGTGTGCTCCTCTTACTGTGAATGTGCCAAAGTAATCAGTGTTCACCAAACTGCTTTAAAACAAAGAAATGGTTTCTCTTTATCCACAGTAACATCTCTATGTGGAGAAAACAGAGAGAAGTGAACCATTATTTCTATAATAATGTTTTGAGTCTTAATGTGACGGTTTAAAAGCAGTTGCTTGGACAGGTGAAGTCACAGACGATTTAATAAAGCAGCTCCTCAAAGCCTTTTTACATCTCATTGGACTCACGGCTCCTTCGTCCTGTTCATTCAGGTGTTCAGAAAATATCTTCTGAAAGCACACAGTGCATGCAGCAGTGAATACAGACACAGAGATTGTTCATAAAGGATCCCCTCGCAGGAGTTGATAGAGACAAAAATATGCAAATCACTTTGGAAGAACTGACCTTTAAATCCAAAAAGCCAATCCTGTAAGTCACAGTGCTGGGACCAGTATATTTCTATCATTTATGTGAGGCTAATAAAAGCTTGCATTTATTTTAGAGATGAAAGCCATTCATCCAAAACCAGAGCTGCTGTTTGATGAGCTTCCATATTACAGGTTTATACGTGACTGTAACATCCTGGAGGAAATACAATTATTGCTTGTGTAACTCGATGCGTTTCTTTCACAACCTACAGACGTGTTAGGACAGGGAGCTGCTGTCGATGGTGCATCAACCCAGGTCAAAACATCTGGACACAAACATGTGGAGTCACGATGACTAATGTCCCAAATACACAGTACAAAACTCTCAGTTTGACACACAATCCGGTCGTTAAGTGATGACGTGACGAATCCTACTTCCGGGTCTAAAGTAGTCTGCGTTTAATATGGCTTTTGTGTTGTTAACATGTTTAATGTTTTGTATTTTCTTCTATTTGATCTCAAAAAGCTCCTAAAACAGTCAGTGATCACTGTTGACCTCCCTCGGCTTTTATTACCGCTAATCATTTATTTAAGCTCAGTTTTTAAACCCTTAGGATGTAACTACAGCCCAGCCTATGCAGCAGTATATGAATGACTAACCTCGTATTGTGGATGGATTATCTCAGTTGTTCTCCTGGCTGAAGTTTGGTCCTTTTACAGCATCCTGCCATGCGATTACATTTGTTCCTGACCACCGAGAACACTCACGTTAACTTTTATCGAGTGGAAAAAAGGTTAGCTTGTTTATATTATGCTAACATAGCTGTGTCGCTAGCGGTCACGTAGCACATCATTATATACCAGCTAGCCCAACTTCAGTAACCCTACAAACGTCAGTGCTGTTTAGTTTTCTGTCTTCATTTATGCTGGAAGTGATAACAGAGCTGTACGTTTTAATTTGTTTCCAAAACCCCGCAGTCAGGACATGCTATATTGTATTTAGATAGAAGCTAGCGAGCTAACTCCCTGCTAACTTCTAACTCCGTTAAATGTCATAAATTCCGTTTTCATGGATGCCTGGATGTTAAACTCAATTGTTACACCTGGTAGAGCAGAACGCTGATCATTTTATTAAAGATGAAAGACTTTAGACAGTTTTTCAACTCTCAGTAATGCCATAGTGATCGTTTGATATATGGACCTGCAGCGGAGTTTAGGCCCAGACACGGCTAGTGACGTCAGACTGAACAACCGGATACCAGACAAAGGATGTTCTGGTGTTCCAGCCTGAAACCCCTGCACAGGCATCTCTGCTGATAGCTGCATGCGTGCTGCATGGTCCTGGACGCCTGTTCAGAGTGTCTGGCAGAGGATATGTCAAGACCTAAGTCCAAAGAGGAGACTTGACTCCGACTCGGACCGTCCCGTCTCGTTCCTTTTCTGTGTGTCTGTTGTCGATTGAGTGGATGACCGGTCACAGCATGCAGATGGTGCTGTGGGGTGTTGTCATTGCGGGCCCTGGATCCACTATTCCCCGCCGTGGTGGGCTGTGGGGAATAGGGGTGCTGGTCTTATCCCAGTGCAGGTGCAGCAGTTGGTGACCCAGTGCACTTTTCTACTTGTGCTCTAACCCTTTCTTACATTCTGTTTCCTTTTTTTCATTTTCACCACCATTCATTCATTCACTCTCCATCTCTCTATGTTTATACTTGATAAAAAATTGTATTGAAATCAGAGACATTTGATCAGAAAGTGTTTTAAATTTGTCAGGTTACAGATGGAGTGACCTACATTCCTTCTTTTGACCAATGACCCCGACATGGATCAGTGAGCAGGTGCTTCATGTGTTGAGTTTTGGGTAAAGACCTGAAGCTTCTTACATCCTTTCCCCTGACACAGTGAGAACTTTACTCGTACCAGCTGCGTTTCCAGTAGCTGCTGGTGAAAGCTTAAAGATCCACAGCTCTCTTTAGATCTGAGTAGAGCTCCTTAAAGCTATGTAGAGTTCATGTGAGGCAGCTCATTAGGCTGGTGGACAGCATGTTTTGGCTCATGAACCTTCCTCTAATGCGTTTCTCTGCAGGAGTCCACCCGCTGGCCAAGTACCTGTCTTCCCTGGATGGGAAGTTCAGCGGTTTGTTCATGGACGCCGGCTGGAGGGAGCTGTTTGGACGCCCGGAGCCGCCTCCTCTCGGTAGGTTTCCTCACAATTATTGCAGCCTGACATCTTAGCAGCAGTTTAATGAGCTGGTTTCAGTCAAACAAGCATTTATATGAGATGAGACTCTGTCGTTTGGCCTCTTCTTTGTGTCATTTACTGGTTGAAGCATGCTGCTCTGGCTGAGAGTAGCTCTGTCTCTTCAAACGCACAAACACAAATCCAACCTCTCCAAGTGTTTTTTGGACCCAGGATAAAAACCACAGGATGTGATGTGGTTTGTTTCTGACAGATCCTGTGGGTGTAGCCAGTCGGGTTTCTCAGTATTTGGCCGGAGTGGCTGTTTCTCACCTGTGTCCGATCTCCGAGGCCATGCTGACCTGCAAACACAAGAGGTATGTTCCCCTCAGCATCAGGATCTGACTGGAGAGTAGGGAATGCTTATCAAACACTTCAGTCACTTCCTCTTTGTGTTTGTTGCACAAATATAGTTTTTCTCCTTTGCTGTAAACCTCCACCACTCAAGTTCTGACCCCTGTAATGGTTCTGCCTTCGGTCTGCTTTCGATTGCTGGACACTTGGTGCCACTGAGCAAAGCCGTGTTGAAGGAAAGCGCCGCAGCACAGCTGGTACTTTGTCGCTCTGAACCCGTTTATTTGTGGTTAAAATCCTCCCAGCTGTTCAGAACAATGCGTCCCAAGCAGAAGCCACGCCATGCTG
>NC_135172.1:44435520-44455520 GCF_041146795.1 Maylandia zebra | reverse complement strand
CCAAAAGTTTCACATTCTGATTCCTCAGAGAGCTAATGGTCATATAGAACCAACAGTCCTCAAAGCTCAGCCTTTAACCTTGTGTCATCGGTGTTTGTGTTTTTTTCCGATGTTTGTGTCAGCAGTTTGTCATACAGTAGAGCTTTAACCCTTCACAGGGACGTTGGTTTTGTAAAATATCAATAAACACACCTGAAATTGTTGCTTTTCTCTTACCTAGCTCCCTAACTGTGAGCTATCGATGCACCTGTCAGGTTTACATCGCAGCCCTCGTTTAGTATAATACATGTATAATATTGTAGTATCATTTATAATATTCTGCTCTTTGTTGACATGAAATTGATGCCTTGGATTTGAGCAGACATTTCTGTGATCCAGTCAAAGAGGAGAACGATTTACTGACACTCTACTTTAATACTTGAAACAAAGACACTGCATTATGAAGACACAACTAATGTTTACATCACCCAAGCAGCCAATCACATGACAGAATTTTGTCTTTGCTAACAGATTTCTGTCATCGGTGTAGGAACTCACACTCAAGCATACATCGTTATTTCCTCAGTGTTTGACTCCACTGAAGCAGCAGCTCAGGTCCAACTCAAGCCAGCTGCTGTTCACAGCATCTCTGATTAAACTCTCCCTTTATTCAAACTCAGTGCAGATATTAATGTAGGTGCAACACTACCCTCTGAGTCACCTAAAACACTAAAAGTCACTCCGGTTCTCCTTAATCGCCACGGCTACTCGTGATGTGGTTTAAAGTCCATGCACGTCAAAATTAAATAGTTTACATTAGACATCGCTGAAAGGTTCGGATGGATTTTTTACATGGTTGGGAGGTATGTGAGAATGAAAGTAGTCACCATTGCTCAGCAGCCAGAGAACAGTTCAATATGGACACCAGAGTCAGTCAGTTTCAGTTCTCAGGGTTCCACTAGAACCTTCAGGGATCCTTCACAGCAGAAGAGAGTCCATCGGGTACTGTCGGAGCCTTTAGAAAGCCATCAAAGAGGTTTTGAGCCTCTCACTGAGGGTTTGCAAATATGTGACCCCAACCATGTGACGCTTACTTGTCTGCCATTTTGGATCATGGTGATACTGTAGAATCAGGTGAATAGTACTCAGGTCACACAGGCCTAGAGAGCGGCTGCAACCATCTGTTTGTGAGGGAAACTGCAGTATTAAACCACTGGTTGTAAGTTGTTGCTGGAGGCTGATGGCAGTTGTCGTGGTCTTATTACTTTAAAGGCAAACTTTCTGAACTTCCAGTGGGTGTTGCTGGGAATTTGCAAGGATTTGAAGACAAATGTGAAAAACTACATTTCCCCATGGCAACCTGGTAGCAACCAAAGCAATCACTCTGAGTTTTCTGGTGCAAACCTTTTTTTGCATCTAATTTCACCCAGTGAGAGGCAGAAATCACCAGCAACCACTGCAAATCAGTCAGGAAATAGACATTTTCCCACAGCAACCAGTGGTTGTATCACGTCTGATGTGGCAGACAGCTCTCGAGCAATGTGCACATGGCGTCACATGAGAAACTTCTGTACCTTTAGTAGAACCTTAAAGAACTCCGATATTCAGAGATAGGTGAAAAAAGAACAAACAAAACTTTTTAGAAACCTGTTGAAATGTTCATCAATCTAAACTTTCAGACAAGTAACAAATTATAGAAACTGCTAAGTCACTAGATTTTATTCAAACCCTTAAAAAAGCCACCCAGTATGATTGTAACCCCAACCCATTCAAGATGTTTTTTAAAATGTATTTTATTTTGTTTTATGTGCCTGTTCATGATCATGATCGTGAAGAATGTGAACTGAACTACAGCGAATCCATTCAGGTCAATCCCTCTTATAACCTTTAGATATGCAGCAAATGTTTGACAATAGCCCACTGGTATATGCAGCAACCTAGAATCCAACAGAAAAGTCCTGAAGAGGGTCTGGAGTGGCACTGTTAGAAGCCCTTTACATGGCAGTAGGCTTCCAGGGAGGAGAAGACGATGTACATTAACCACAGGCTGAAGAACAAGCAAGTGGTGAGGATCTTTGGGATACGGGGTCCACCTAGCTCCCCGCCAATCTCCGGTCGGCGGCGGTAGATGAGCACAGCGATGCAGATAAATGCGAAGATGGTGAAGAGTGTGACGGAGAAGGCCAGTGTGCCAGGGCTGACCTTGAACTCCTGACCTTGGGTGTAGTGGTAGACAGCAGCGATTGACCAGGCCACGCCAATACCTAGGAAGACATTGACGGCGTTGCTCCCCGTCACATTTCCAATGGAGGCATCGGCATATTGGTCCTGAATGGCTGCCACCTTACTGGCAAAGGTGTCTGATGATGAGAAAGTGGAGAGAAGATATGTTTGAGGAGATAAAAAGGGCTTGATGCATGCTCAATCATCCAGTTAAAGAAATTCCCCAAAATTAATTCTGTTCATCTGGCTGTACAGAAGATACATAAAGGGCTATGCCTTTAAGACCAATTGTCTGTATGATCAACTCAGTCACCTATAACATCTCTAAGTTTCTGGCTTTGACCTTCAACCCTGCAGCTCTGAACACCACATCCAGAACACTTTGGATTTTGTTGAGAAGTTGAGAGATGTCATCATGGAGGCAGATGAAACCATGGTCTCGTACGACGTTACATCTCTCTTCACTTGCATCCCAGTCACGGATGCGTTGGAGGTAGTTCGTAAGAGATTACAGGATGACCCCAACCTCAGCAGCAGGACCGCTCTCAGCATCGACAGTGTGTGTTTGAACTGTGTCTTCATTCCACCTACTTCACATACAAGGGTCAGTTCTACAGGCAGAAACATGGGTGTGCCATGGGCTCCCAGTTTCACCCATCGTGGCCAATTTGTACATGGAGGAAGTGGAAAAGAGGGCTTTGCTATCCTACCCTGGAACACCACCAATCCATTGGATGTGGATGACACCTGGGTGAAAATCAAATCTCAGGACGTACCACAATTCACGGATCACATTAACTCGGTGGACCGACACATCAGATTCACCAGGGAGGATATGAACAGTGGCAGGTTAGCCTTCTTAGACTGTGAGATTTCCATCAGTAATGGAGGACATCTACAAGCTGACGTGTACCGTAAACCTACACATACGGATCAGTATTTAAGGTTTGACTCTCATCATCTACTGGAGCACAAACTGGGCGTTATCAGGACGCTACAACACAGAGGGAACACCATCCCCACTGACACAGCAGCCAGGGAGGCAGAAGAACATCAAGAAGGCCCTGAGTAAATGTGGTTATCCCAGCTGGACTTTTGTCAAAGCTGGGAAGGCGCCTAAAGAAAGCTCCAGCTGATCCAGGAGAGAAGGACAACCGCTGCCCAAGTGAAAACCTGTAGTGATCCCGTACATGTCAGGAGCAGTTGAGACGCATTTTTTCTAAACACCGGGTCTCTGTGGCTTTTAAACCCCAAAACACGCTGCGCCAAAAACTGGTCCACCCCAAGGATCGGGTCCCCCGACACAAACAGAGTAACATAGTGTACGCTGTGAAGTGCAGGAGGAGTGCCAGGATTTATACGTCGGGGAAACCAAACAACAACACAGAAGAGCCACCTCGTCAGGCCAGGACTCTGCAGACTATCTACACCTACAGGCCAGTGGACACTCTTTCAATGATGAGGATATAACATCCTGGACAGGGAGGAACGCTGGTTTGAGGGCGGAGTCAAGGAGGCCATTTACGTGAAAAGGGAAAGACCATCTCTGAATAAAGGAGGGGCCTAAGGGTACATCCGTCACCATCTTACAATGCTGTGATTGCAGCCATTCCCCAACTCTCTGTGAATGGGACTCATGGCCATTGGTCAGTGGTTGTTGATCAGTGGTCATGAGAATTTGCATAATTAAGATTAAGGAGCTGACCTCCCAGCCCATTGTTCCTCAGTGGGCTGGTTTCAGTCATTATGCAAATGTACTGTTTATAAGATTGGAAACCTGAGACTGAAGAAGTCACCTGGATGATGATGATGAAACGTTTCTCCCACTGAAAACGTCCAGATGAACAGAATCAGAACCTTTGGGGTTTTCATACAGATAGTTCTGATTTAATGTGCTGTTGTTTGTTTGCTGTAATGTTTTTATTAGGATTTGCCTTGGACAAAATCTGAAGGACTGAAAGTCCTAGTAAAGAAAACGAGATGTTTGTGTTAGACCTGGTACAGAAGTGCCCAAAGCGACGAACACCACAGCGGTGACTGAGTCTTTGAGGCCCACGGTGCAGCCGAAATGCGACGCCAGGTCTCCGATCACTGCCGTCAACATGCCTATGACAGTGATGGAGACAACAAAACAGGCCCAACCATTCCAGTAGTCTGTAGGAGGAACGAAGGCGAACAGAAGCTTCCAAAAAATGGTGAGGAAGTGCATGACGTAGTCAAAACAAGAGGGCAGCTTCTCCTCTCCACATTCATCATCATCGCCTGAGGAGAGCAGAGCCAGGAATCAGTTTTAAAGCTTGGCTTGGGTACAGACTGGTAGCCCTTAATCAGGGCTTATATTAATGTTGGTTTTCATACCTGAAGAAGGACAGTTAGAGTTAGTTCATACCTGAGCTGACCGTGATGGCCTCCACAAACTGCTCCCTCCAGCTGTTGGTCCCAATCAGCAGAGCCAGGTTGGTCTTCTTAATGAGTTTATCTACTGTACTCTGAAACACATCCAGGAAACATCTAATGTCAGCTTCACTGCCCTGCTGACCATTTTGAAAATCAGCCACCTCACTTTAGCTTTTTCTATCTGATGCTGAATTCTCAGCGTTCATTTCAAACGATGACAGCATCTGAAGTTCAGTCTGAAACTGTCACACTGCCTGATGTGTAGAAGATAGCTGATGAAAGCCTACTTCAGATGTTCTCTCACTATCGGAAATTCTTCAGTTTCTGTGAGCATGATGCAAGGGAAGAGCGGACAGGAAGCAGGACCAAGAACCCATCATGATCATTTCAGGCTCAGTCCGACTTGTGCCTTTCTATTACAGACTCTTTCAGGCTAAGGACTGTTTATAGACCAGTCTGAATGTGGTGAACATCTGCATCTGACATAAAACTCCAGCTCTGAATGTTTCTCCACTGTTCAGCGGTCAAGGCAGCATATTCTGCCTTTAAGGGCCTAAAGACGCTTCAAGCAGATATCAAGAAGAAGTCTTCGTTTTGCTGACTCACCACTAGCTAGAATGTTGCAGGTGAACAGTGTCAGATCAGGGTGCAGAACCTTAAGCTTAACAAGTATAGCTTCACAAACCAGATGCCATTAGGTTTCAAAGAAAATCTCTTATATGCATTTGACCATTTAGCCATTTATGTAGGACATACTGATGAAAAATCCCACATAAAAGGCTAGAAATGCCAGATGCTCCAGCTATTCACGTTCCTCCTGGTTTAATGATGCAACTAAATGTCCGTTCAGTAACTCTGAAGGTAAAGCCATCAGCTCGACTTCAAAGGGAACAAAGTCAACATACTAGTCTTTCAGGTCACAGTCCAACATGCTATGTGGTAGGAGTGATGTATAAAATGTAAAGACAGTGTAGGGATTGGACTTCCTTGATGTTGGCAGGTGGATTTCTGAACTATCCGTTAATCTATGAGAGAGTTTTGGAGTGTCCTTTAGATCCGACTCGTCAGGCTAGTTCAGACTAAAGGACCTTTTTCTAATCACTGTTAGAGGAAGTCTCCTTTTTTATGTGTGCCCACATTGCAGGAACTATGTGGGAAAGTCCTTAGAATTCAGTTTTTGGGGTCATGGTACTCTCTTTCAATTAGTTATGTTAAAAACAGTTAGCGCTGAACATTTGAGGATTTTGTTGTTTTGTTAGTGGTACAAACAACAAAGTCCTGGTTGATCCTATCGAACGCCAGATCCATCACCCACAAACTTGACAAATTGGAGCTACAGATAGCCAACACAAGCTTTGCACGTAACTGCAGCATTATTCTTATTACGGAGACGTGGCTTCACCCGCTGATTCCCGACGCTGCAGTCGAGTTAGCAGGCCGCACGCTACACCGGCATGACAGAAACAGCAACTCAGGTAAAAGCAGAGGAGGGGGGCTATGTGTTTACGTGCATAACGAGTGGTGCTGTAACAGCAGGATCATTCACACACTGTTCTCCTGATTTGGAGGTTCTGGCAGTCTCGTGCAGACCTTTTTACATCCCGAGGGAGTTTACAGTAGTTATTGTGATAGCTGTTTATATACCGCCGGATGCTAACGTTAGCACGGCTCTCAGCCTCTTGCTCAACACCATAAACAAACAACAGCTTGCCCACCCCGATGGGGTTTTTATTGTCGCCGGCGACTTTAACAAAGCGTGCCTAAAGACTGTGCTTCCTAAATTTGTCCAGTTTGTGGACTTTGCTACGAGAGGAGAACACACTTTGGACCATGTCTATTCAAACATCAGGCATGCTTGCAGAGCGACACCCCTCCCCCACCTGGCTGGATCTGACCACCTCTGCATGTCCCTCACCCCCACCTACACCCCCCTGCTGAGAAAAACAAAGCCCCAGACAAAGACAATAAAAACCTGGCCTGAAGGAGCCCTTTCTCAACTGCAGGACTGCTTCTCAACAACTGTATGGGATTTATTCTCCAGCCACAACCTGCAGGAGTACACGAACACTGTACTCTCGTACATCAGGAACTGTGTTGACAATGTCACCGTCAACAAAAGGGTCAGGGTGTTTCCAAATCAAAAACCCTGGATGAATAGCGAAGTGCAATCCCTCCTAAAAAGCCGCAACACTGCCTTCAAGTCAGGGGACAGGGCTGCGTATAGGGCGGCCAGGGCAGACCTGAGTAGAGGCATCAGGAAAGCTAAGGCTGCCTATAGGAGGAGGATTGAAGATCACTTTGCTGACAACGACCCCAGAAAAATGTGGCAAGGGATCAATCACATTACCAACTACAGAAGCAATAACCAGGCAACATCTAGGACTGATGCCTCACTGGCTGAGGATCTAAACCGTTTCTTCGCCCGCTTTGAGACGACCAAGCCCTCAGCTGCCACACCACTTCCACCCGCCCCCAGCACTGGCACACTAACACTTAGGGAGCACCAAGTGAGGTGTGTTCTAAGGTCAGTGAATCCCAGGAAGGCGGCAGGTCCTGATGGAATACATGGAAAGGTTCTCAGAGCATGTGCTGACGAACTGACCGGAGTCTTCACTAAAATCTTCAACCTTTCCTTGTCATCAAACACCGTCCCGCCCTGCCTCAAAACCTCCACCATCATCCCCATCGCCAAGAAGACAGCTGTGGTCAGCCCAAATGACTACAGGCCTGTTGCACTTACGCCTGTAGTGATGAAGTGCTTTGAGAGACTGGTCTGTCAGCACATCAGGGCCGGTCTGCCTCCCACTCTGGACCCCCACCAATTTGCCTACAGGACAAATCGATCCACCGAGGACGCTATCACCATAGCGCTCCACACTGCGCTGAGTCACCTGGAGCACCGAGGAAGCTATGTGAGAATGCTCTTTCTGGACTTCAGCTCAGCATTCAATCATATCATCCCAGAGATCCTGGTCCAGAAACTGTCTCACCTGGGACTCTCCACCCCCATCTGCCTCTGGATCAAGGACTTCCTGACAAATAGACCACAGTCTGTCAGACTCGGCCCCCACCGGTCCAGCACCATCACACTCAGCACCGGGTCTCCACAAGGATGTGTTTTGAGTCCCCTCCTGTTTACGCTCTACACATCCGACTGCTCCCCTACCCATCTCTCAAACACCATCATAAAGTTCGCGGATGACACCACAGTGGTTGGACTCATCTCAAGGGGGGAGGAGTCGGACTACAGAGATGAGGTCAACAGACTGACTGAGTGGTGTTCAGTTAACAACCTCCAACTGAACACCACGAAAACTAAAGAACTTATCTTGGACTTCAGGAAGGGCAGAGCAGACCCGGCCCCACTTTACATTCACGGGAGCTGTGTGGAGAGGGTACAGTCCATGAGGTTTCTGGGCGTGCAGATATCTGATGACCTCTCCTGGACTGCAAATACTACGGCGGTGGTTAAAAAGGCCCAGCACCATCTCCACTTTCTGAGAGTGCTCAGGAGGAACAACCTGGAGGAGAGGCTGCTGGTGACATTTTACAGAGCCACCATAGAGAGCATCCTAACGTACGGCATAACAACATGGTATGCAGGGTGCTCAGCTGCAGACAGGAAAGTACTGCAGAGGGTCATCAACACAGCCCAGAAGATCACTGGCTGCTCTCTGCCCAGCCTGGAGGTCACTGCAAACTCTCGGTACCTCAGCAGAGCTGGCAATATCATCAAGGACCACTCTCACCCCAGCAACCAACTGTTTGAACTATTACCGTCAGGCCGACGGTACAGGTCACATAAAACCAGGACAAACAGATTCAGGGATAGCTTCTTTCCCAGAGCTATCACCGTAGTAAATAAGCACAAAAACAATTGAACCTATACCATACAGTCACTGTCATTATATTATGCTGCTATTCATACTGTCATCATATTAATGCTGCTATCCTGTATATATTGTACATACTATTGTTTGAGTACTTACGATTGTTTTTTTTGTACTTTTTATATTTTACATTTATATTTATTATTGAAACTTGCACCAAGGGAGTGGCACTCCAATTTCGTTGTACTCTGTACAATGACAATAAAGGCTATTCTATTCTATTCTATTCTATTCTATCTCTTGGTGCTCTCTGATGCAGAGTGGCCATCAGAGCTCCTCAGAACAGTTTCGTCTGAAAGGGGCTTACATATTTCACACTAACCCAAGAGAAACGTCTCCTACCTTGAACTCATACGACTCCTCGATGATCACCTCCAGTTTGACGTGTTCGCCCAGCATTGGCCTGCCCATCTCTGCAATCCTCCGCTCTTCTTCTTCTTTCTTTGTCAAAGGCTCCTCAGCCCCGTCCTCTGAATCAGAGAGGAAACATTAGGTTGTAGAGTCAACAAAAATACACTCAACAAAAATATAAACGCAACACCTTTGTTACTGCTCCCATTCCCCATGGGATGGACGTAGAGACCTAAAATTCATTCCAGATACACAATATAACCATCCCTCCCAAACAGTGGTCACAAATCAGTCCAAATGTGTGGTAGTGGGCACATCTGCTATATTGAGATAATCCATCCCACCTCACAGGTGTGCCACATCAGGATGCTGATCTGACATCATGAGTAGTGCACAGGTGTACCTCAGACTGCCCACAACAAAAGGCCACCCTGGAATGTGCAGTTTTGTCTCACAGCAAAATGCCACAGATGCCACAAGCAATGAGGGAGCGTGCAATTGGCATGCTGACAGCAGGAATGTCAACCAGATCTGTCGCCCGTGCATTGAATGTTCATTTCTCAACCATAAGCCGTCTCCACAGGCGTTTCAGAGAATATGGCAGCACATCCAACCGGCCTCACAACCGCAGACCTCGTGTAACCACACCAGCCCAGGACCTCCACATCCAGCAGGTTCACCTCCAAGATCGTCTGAGACCAGCCACCCAGACAGCTGCTGGAACAATTGGTTTGCACAACCAAACAATTTCTGCACAAACTGTCAGAAACCGTCTCAGGGACGCTCAACTGCATGCCCGTCGTCCTCATCGGGGTCTTGACCTGACTCCAGCTCGTCGCCGTAACAGACTTGTGTGGGCAAATGCTCACATTCGATGGCGTCTGGCACGTTGGAGAGGTGTGCGCTTCACGGATGAATCATGGTTCACATTGTTCAGGGCAGATGGCAGCTGAGAATGTCCCAGTTCTTGCATGGCCAGCATACTCACCGGACATGTCACCCATTGAGCATGTTCGGGATGTGCTTGACCGGCGTATACGACAGCGTGTACCAGTTCCCACGAATATCCAACAACCTCGCACAGCCATTGAAGTGGAGTGGACCAACATTCCACAGGTCACAATTGACAATCTGATAGACTCCATGCGACGATGTGTTGCACTGCATGAGGCAAATGGTGGTCACACCAGATACTGACCGGTTCTGGGTCCCCAGACCCCCAATAGCGCAAAAAACTGCACATTCCAGGGTGGCCTTTTGTTGTGGGCAGTCTGAGGTACACCTGTGCACTACTTATGATGTCAGATCAGCATCCTGATGTGGCACACCTGTGAGGTGGGATGGATTATCTCAATATAGCAGATGTGCCCACTACCACACATTTGGACTGATTTGTGACCACTGTTTGGGAGGGATGGTTATATTGTGTATCTGGAATGAATTTTAGGTCTCTACGTCCATCCCATGGGGAATGGGAGCAAAAACAAAAGTGTTGCGTTTATATTTTTGTTGAGTGTATTAAGATTCATTTACCTTATTATGTGAGAGAGCAGCTATTTATAAATATGCCTATTCTTGATACAGAAGCCAATATCTGTCACTTTATTTCTAATGGGGTTGAGTCGTTTTTTGAGAGAGATGGTTGAATTGCTCTCAGTTCTCACTAAAGATTTCCCAAGAAGACGTCTAAACCCTGACAGTGAAGAAATGTTGGCCAGTCAAAAGCCCACAATCAATAACACGAGTTTTCTCAAAGCTCAGCTCTCATTGATACCTGTGTACATATGAGCGTTGCCTGTCCTGATCAGAGCTACGAAAATAAATGATCATAATGGTTCGTTTGACACTGTGATAAAAGTTAGCACAGTAAAAGATAGATGATGGGCAAACCTGCGATGCTGATGATGTTGGAGGGGACGGGGTGCTCTCGTCCCTGGACCTTCCTGTAGATGTCTCTGCCTGAACAGGTGAACAGAAACTGAAACCAGAACAGGGCTGAATCATCACAGCCTGTATCCAGCACCAAGCTGACGGCTTGTGTGTTTAATGTGCGTCTGTTCAGAGGGACAGAATCTGTAAGTCTGTGAAATGTCAGAGGTGTTTTTGTTTAGTAATAGACTTCAAAAATCGGGATGAAACGTGTGTGTTTGCTGTTCAATCTGGATTTATGTTCCTGTGATGCTTTTCATTAACGAAGGTTAGTTATCATTCAACCAGTGCAGGTTAGTTAAAAGGTTAGCTTGATGTCTCTCTACCTCGGCTCATGTGGGAGATGTGGAGACTTAATTTTACTGGATGGTAACTGTGCGCTCGGTCCACAAACGGCATTTTGCAGCTGTGAGCACGTGAACAGTGACAGGCTTACTTCTTTTGTACACAGTCTATGATCGCACCATGGGGCTAGCATCGTAGCAGTGTTCGCCTAGGCTGGCTGTGCTGAGCAATATAAAGGGTGTGCTTTACCATCAGCACATGCCGGGGGGCGGGGTTACACCCACTCTGCTTACACGAGCAGAACACTGACGCTCACACCTGCAGCTCCTCCTCAGGTGGGCATTCAGGTGGAGGGTTGAGCGTTAGACTAACGGACAGTTACAGAGGTCATGTGACGCTAACAGGAAGCAGCGAGGAGTGAAAACAAATCCTGTCTGCTGACGGCAGTATTATTTGATGTTTTTAAAATATTGATGAGCTGTGCTGCTCTCTGAACTGAAATAATAATAACAGTAATAAAATGACGTCCCTGAGCCTGGTTCTGCTGGAGGTTTCTTCCTGTTAAAGGGAGTTTTTCCTTCCCACTTTCGCCAAAGTGCTTGTTCATAGGGGGTCATATGATTGTTGGGTTTTTCTCTGTATCTATGAAGCGCCTTGAGGCGACTTTTGTTGTGATTTGGCGCTATATAAATAAAATTGAATTGAGTCTGAGATTTAATTTAATGCTGTTTAAGACTTTTTTAGTAAACGTTTGTGAGAACCTGCAGAGAGTCTGATTAAATGATCCCTCTTTTATTCTGAAGGTCTTACCTTCAAACATTCACATTAATGATCACACTGACGGTTCAGCATCTCAGAGCGCTGAGGACCTGTTTGTGCGTATCTGAGCATGCTCAGTTTGGTTAGAAATAACCTTCCTTGTCTCACAATTTTAAGGCTTCCGGAAACCTCCAGATGTTTCCTAGTCAGGAAAGAGTCTTCTCTTCACTGATTGGCTCAAAACAGGTGATTTTTTGGCACAATAACAGGCTCTAAAGCTCACGTGTTGTCTGTACACTGTAGAAATGGTGACATCAGCATCGGCCGCCTGATTGGTTTTTGTGTGACCATATTTAGATAAGAGGGCGGAGTCATAAGGTTAGTTAATGGCAGCGAGGTTTTTGGGTTGTTACAGTAACTAGAAGTAACTACAGTAGTTAGAAATTCGAAGGCCAGGTTTTGCTGTGAGCGAGTCTGAGACAGTTTCTGCTCAGATTTCATGTTGGACACTCTGAAGGTTCCTCGGGGAAGCGTTTGATCAAAGGTTAATGGATCTTAGAGAAATTTCTGCCAATCACAAGCTGTGAGGAGCACACGTGTTGTCAAAGTGGTGAGGTGCAAAGCCGCCGTTTCCTGCAGGTTTCCCATCATCTCCCAGGTTTAAGTCCTTCTTTAAACGTCTGTCATCGCTGCCTTGGAGAAGCAGCTGATGGTTCAGACTGACACAGAGACGGAGCCTGAAGTTGTCGGGAGCTCACGTCACAGAATTTCAAGCTTGGCGATTGGATGGTGAAATGAACTCTGGGAGTTTGAGGCGGATGAGTGTAAATGACCCCAGAGAGGATCGCTGTTTGAGGGAAAGCTGAATGGGATCGTTCCTGCAGGAACCACGGAGGTCACGCCTTCACAGAACTGAATGAATGTCTTTCCAGATGTTTTCATCTGTATTGTGTCTCAGCTAGGACACAATACCAAAGACAGGCTCTCATTTAGCAAACAGCCATTGCCCTCTCATCCCACTGTGTCTGACGCTGCCTGTGTCTAATCCTTATGTGAAAGATAAGTCCTGACATCGGGTTCCTCCTGTTATCCCTCACTCATTAGCTTCAGGAACTAAAAACCTGCATGGTTAGGTTCAGGGAAAGCTTGTGAATGGACCAAAACATCGCTTTGCATCAGGAAACTGCTCGTTCTGCACTGAGAGCATGTCTCACGCTCAGCCGGAAGTCTGGAAACAGCCGGCCTGACAGTCACACCTGCTCTTCCAGCTGCTTTGGGATGATGATTTTTTAAATACTCGCTGATGTGTTTGACTTAAAATGTTATTTACTATAATTTCTCTTCTATTTCCACCAACTTCATTAAAGTTGAGACGCTCTGTGGCTCGGCGAAATAACAGGAATGATGGT
The DNA here is from genome assembly GCF_041146795.1 of Maylandia zebra. Lineage (NCBI taxonomy): Eukaryota > Metazoa > Chordata > Actinopteri > Cichliformes > Cichlidae > Maylandia > Maylandia zebra. Next base: position 44,442,298 of record NC_135172.1, on the reverse strand, counting down.
GTTGCAGCGTGCCGATGGACGCCATGTTTAAATTACCCTGAGCTTCTTCCCCTGCGTGATGCCCTGAAAGAAAACATAACAAGAGGTGCGCTGGTGCTGTTTCATCTGTGATCACGATGACGCACAGAACGGGTCAGGGCATTTCAAATGCTGAGCATAGCCTGTACGTAAAAGATGGACTCCAATTCTGAAGCCACTTTTCAGTTATTTATTTGTAAAAAATGTCTGGAGTCATGTATGATTTTCGTTCCACTTCTCACGTGTGCACCACTTTGTGTTGGTCTTTCACCTGGAATTCCAATAACATTGATTCATGTTTGTGGCTGTAATGTGACAAAATGTGGAAAAGTTCAAGGGGGCCGAATACTTTTGCAAGCCGCTGTAGCTAGGTCCACTCTGTGGCGGCGTTCAGGACGCATGCAGTCACATGACCAGCTCTACGCGGGATATGCCAATCACCCGTCGCACGTTGGTGACCACAGTGAAACACAAACGCTTCTCGGGCCTGGTGGAGCAGCGGGAACGGGCTTTGGTCTGTTTGTAAATCTGAGATTCGGGGCTTCGTCTCAGGCGCCCGACGTTTAAAGGTGATGAATGAGAGTCACGTGAAGAGCTTACAAGACGCCGCTACCATCGTACACGTTGCTTTAATTGTTGACACACTTTGAAAGCCAACATTTACACCACTGACAGGTGTCTTACCATACAGCTGTTTGTCTATCAAAAAGTCACAAAAAGCACAAATTAACACACACATACAGTGAATGCTCACATGTCAGATATCGTCTCACTGCTGGCTTTCACCTACCTGTCTTAATGAATCCACCTGAAAGGACAGCAAGTACGAAACAGGAAGTCAGAGTTAGTCATTTGGTTTTGTGGCAATTCTTAGAAATCATGAAAGCGACACACATAAACAGTTTGCAGACAGGAAGGGGACAAAGAAAGCGGCTTACCGACTTCCTGAAGCAACACAGCTGAAGAGAAGAAAGAGACGAGAGAGACATGAAGCAGAAGTGACATCAGAAGGTCTCTGTTTGACACACCTGTCCTCAATCTGGACTTCATGCTGCTGAACGAACGCGTGACAAACGTGACGCCAACGACGGTTCGAGCGGTGGTCAGCTGTTAGTTTACTGTTACATCTAACACAAATTTAAAGTGTGCGATTAACACGGACACGTGCAGGTTTCATATGAGAGTCCAGGCTGAATGGACCTGACCCGTCCTCCCCAACCTGCCAGCATCACAGCTTGACCGGACACATCCGCATCTGTCCACACCTGGACCAACAAGGAAGCGAGAATCTCTCTCCTAGCCTCTCCGGGACTAAGATAAGACGAACTAGCATGTTCTAGTGAGGCGAACTGGGCGAAGACACAAACTCCACAAAAACCACCTGAAAACCCAGTGAAACACCCAGGCTGCCTCAGTACACTCAGGGAAATGAAAGTGGGCGGTTGTTACGTTTAAAAGATTCAAACTGGTAATCTGAACAAAATAACTTCCTGTTTCTGTGGTGACCATAATTCCAAAGATTTGAGACCACGGGAAAATCACTGGAGTTATAAGAGGCAGACGACCACACAGACGACGTGTATGCTATCGCTCTTTATTGTGGTTTAACCTGTCAGAGACAAAAACGTGCAGAAAGTTGTGTATCGAGCCTTGTGATCAGAACCTTCCTGCTGCTTTTAAGCCTGGATTGACAGCTCAGTGGCACAGCGGTTACCACTGTTGCCTCACAGCAAGAAGGTCCTGTGGTCAAATCCACAATCTGGCCGAGTTTGCAGTGGGTACTCTGACTTCCTCCCACAACTGAAAAGTTAGGTTAGTTGGTGTTTCTAAATTACCTGTGAGTGCAAATGGTTGTCTGTCTCTCTGTGTTAGCCCTGCGACAGAATGGTGACCTATCCAGGGTTTGCCCCGCCTCTCGCCCTATCACGTCCGGATAGGCCCCGGTAACCATGGTAAAAGTGTTTTTACGTTAAGTGGCCCTCGAGGCCTGGAGTTGGACACCCCTGGTCTAGAATTTGTTGAACACTCTAAAAAATTAAGTCTTTAAATGAACTTAATGAAAAGGATTTCCACATTAATAAATGGCTTTCTGTCAGCATTAGGCATTTTTTTCAGACTAACATCATTTTCATGGGTTGGATCAACTTAAATAAATTAAGTTAGACTCAACTGCAGTAAATAAGTTGATCCAACTCCATTAAGTTATAATAACAGCATTGCATAATGCTAAAATAAAGCAATTTAATCACATGAAAATTCTTTCCATTATTTGTTCATGTTATTCAATTTAGTCCAAAGGAGTTTATTTATTTAGCAGAACCAGGCTCAGGGAGGGGCGGGGCCATCCAAGAGCTGTTAAACGCCACAGGTGACCTGGTTACACGTGCCTTCACATCACAAACCTGACGAGAAGAAAAAGCGACACCGGGTGTTCGCCATAAACGTCTGAGTGAACGGCAACAATACTGTGTGAAGATTTCTATGAACCCGGAGAAAAGAATCAACGCCTTGATTTTGTTGTCGCCTTATGTATCGATAAAGTTGACTCAAACTGTCCTAGCACCTCTCAGCACTGATAATTCAGTCTGGACCAATAGGACGCCAGCTGAGGGCAAAGGAGTGACAGCAGCAAAGACAAACTCCACAAAGACAGGCAAAGGAGGACAGGTCAGAGGTCGTCAGAGGTTAAGGTGCCCGTCCACACCTGTCCATCTCCTCCTGTTCCAGTACGGCTCCTGCAGCTCTACGTAGAAGCTGGCATTCTTATCATACTCCTCGTGATCGATTATTTTAATGGCTATGATCTTCCTGTGGGGGGAGGGGGGTCAGAGGTCAAGGGTCATGCATTAGTTCACACAAACACAGACACCTTGTCTGCCTGCTGGGATGCAAAAACATGATTAGCTCAGATTATTAAAGGATGAGCTCAACTCAAACTTCCCCGCACTCGTTATGACATTAAACACCACATCAACAGGGCTGACTGAGGTCAAAGGTTATCAGTGATATAGAAGGGGTCAGGGTACAGGAAGGCGACACCCCCCCACCTTTCCTCTCACTCATCTCCAGCAGCCGAGGCTCTCCGATCTCCAGGAAGAAGTTCTTGTTCTTCTCGTACTCTTCGTCATCGATTATATTTATCCGAATGGTTTTGCTGAAACAGAGAAAAGCCGGAAAGAGAGTTTGCAGAAGGAGAAGCGTGCAGAAGCCCGAGACACCGCAAAAGGAGAAACACGGCGGGCAGAGGGAGACACCGCCGACATTTACACACACACACACACCGCGTGACCTCGTGTTTCTGTTCGCCGGCACCGCTTCGTACGAACGTTATGTGCGCAGCTCTCTGAGCTCCAACCCTAAACCAGGCCAGTACTATGCTTAATATTTATGACTCCAGGAAATCAAATCTGAGTTGTTCAGGTGAGGCAGCAGAGTTAGGAGTGTGAGGACGCACAGAAGAGAGTCAGTCATTTCTGAATTTCATGTGAAACAGAGAAGACAAGAGGACGGCGAGGAGATCTCATGATGACACAGTTTGTTTGTTCGGTGTTGGAGGCGGAGCTGGAGGCTACAGCAGGCCGTGTGTGTGTGTGAATGGAAACTGCATCCACTCCCATGTTTATTTAATGTGAGCAGATTGATGCTTTGGGGCTTTCTCAGTGATCCAAGGACACGGTTTGTTTGGTGTCACAGTTTCAGGACACTTTCAGCTTTGTGGATGTTTGAGTTTCAGTTTTATTCATCCAAAGAATCTGTAAATAAAATAAAAGCAATCAAAGAACTCACAGACAAAAGAGCTGATTTAAAACCAGTAAAGTGTAAATCATCATCAAAGTTATCTGCAAAGACAGAAGGTTGTTTGGGATCAGCGAGGATGACTTAGATCTCACTCATTATTATTTAACTTTTAAGTCATCTTTAAAGAACCTGATAATGCAGATTACAGTTACTGCTGCTCATTTTAATACTCGTCTGTTTGTTTCCACCTCGAGTATATTTAGTGCTGGTTACAGATCGACCATGTTACCATGGAAGGAGTGCCCAGGTGATTCTCAGGTGGAGGTAAATCTCACAGCACCAGAGGAGCACCTTCTGTTCCCTATAGCAGGAACACAAGACTCTAAAAAGTCCCATCAGAAGGAAACAGCTGGAAGGACAGCTGGACAGGAAAGGACGGGACAAACATGGACACTAACTGAACCCGCCCGGCCGAGACTCTCTGCCGTAAAGCTACAACCACACTCACAGCTTTGCCGTAAACCAAAGAACGCGCAGAGACTCGGACGTCCACGGCGCGTCCTCAGATATTAACTGTGTAAATGTGAGGTCTCTGTGTAAACAGGACTGAAAACAGAAGCTCATAAACTCATTTTATCAAACACAGAAACACGTCACACGTTAAAGCTGACAAAATGAGCTGTTCTGAGATCAGTTTTAAAGCAGGACAGCAAATCTAAACTGCGGGTTTAGCATCGTCTTGCTCCATCATGAGGTGCACAGGCACTGACACGCCCCCATCAGAGCTGCAGGCTGATGTTTGGTTGGGTCTGACCTCAGATCAGTTTTAAAGGAGCTTTGGAGCTGTAACTTGTATGTATGGAAGACACGCTGAGCTGCTCACAGACGCTGACTTCGCAGGTCGGCGACCCTCTGCCTCTCTAAGACGGCGGTTTGATGCTGTGATCGCGCGTCCTCTTCCTTCACCTGTTTCTCTTTTTGCAGAATTTTTTTAAAGTTGTTGCCATGAAATTCAAAATGACCTCATATTTTTCTAACAATGGAAAATGTTGTCAGTTTAAAGCTTTGATTCGTTGTCTGTGTTTTATTGTAAATAAAATAAGCATCCTGAGTTTTGTGCATCTGGGTTGTAAAATCTTGAAAGCTGCTTCGTTGCAGTGACAGAGCGTGAATGCACCGAGGAGCTACAAATGGAAACGCTCTCCGAGCTGCAGAGGTCTGTGTGATTTACTGCCTCTATAAAAATCAGAGATTACATATAAACTCTACGTAAGTCAGCTTTTTATCACTGCAGAGGGTTTCTGTGGAGGAAGGAGAAACGAGATAAAAAGTACACCGAGTCTGCAGACGTGGCCGCCGGCCAGCAGCGACCTCCCCCGTCGTCGGCCATGACAGGAACAAGCTGCAGTGATGTGTCTGCTTTATGGGCTGATGCTGCGACGAAGAGCAGGGACGAGGTGCTGCTGCCTGAACGCGGGCTGGCCTAATAAGGAAGAGAGCAGCGTGGTGTTTATCTGCTCCGCACAGCAGACAGAAGACATCTGACACACTGAAAATCCCCCACACCTCCAGCCGCCTGAGAAAAGATGGAAACACGAGCGAACATCCAGCATCCGTGCAGCAGGCAGCTACAGGCAGCTACAGGCAGCAGCAGGCAGCAGCAGGCAGCTGCAGGCCGCCCCCTCAGCGAGCCGCTGCCATGCAGGATGCAGGTGTGCACACCTGCAGCAGCTGTTACGTTTCAAATCATCACACTTTCACTGATCCGGCATCCGACCACACACCGCCATGATGTCACAGACTGCTTTGACTGGCAGCGACAGACACCTTACACCAGGGCTGTCAAACAATCGGGCCCCTGGATGGCTTTGGAAAATGTGAAGGAGGGCATAAATTGTTGGCTGTATTTGAATACATTTCCTGCCACGCTCATTCACGCTGCACCAACGTGACAGAAAACACTGAAAGTTGTGTTGCCGTCTACGACACAAACGTCAGATTTTTATTTATTTCACAAACGTCCTTAATGAGAAAAAAGCTTTTTCTGTGACTTAACTGAAACTTTATGTTTTATAATTACAGGAGAGTCTGGCCAATGACAGAAGGCCTAGTTTCACTGAGCCCACCCAATCAGGAGCAGAGATGGGCAGTAACTGTAATCTGATTACTTTTTCAGGTAACGAGTAAAGTAAGGGATTACTATTGCAAAAACGGTAATTAGATTACCATTACTTTCCCGTAGGAACGCTGCGTTACTGCGTTACTAAAACCGTGACTTTTTGCGAGTGTCTCATGACAGTGACGTAAGCGAGTGCGACGTTAGTGACAACAGCTGTGTGCAGATCAACAATGGATCACATATCGAGTGCAGAGAGAGTATGAGCGTGCAGCGTTTAAAGCGTGGAAGTACTGACCTTACTTTGAGTTTGATTCCATAAAAAGTGACAAAAACATTAGTGTCCATCGTGCGTGGGAAGAAAACTTCTTTTTACAGCGAAAAAACCCCTAAACTTCCAACAAGCACCGAGTAGCTACGACGTAATGGGAAACTCACAGAGAAACTCACGGATTCTTCCACTGACCGCGGCACACCTGCACCAGGGTAACCCTCCGCCTACCCCACTCCTGCTTTACAGGTGAAAATAGAGCAACAGGACCGCTGAGTCTTTGACTTTATTTATTTTCTGCTGTGTTTTACTTGCATCTATTTGAAAGACTGAGTGTAAACACAAAAAATATTTTATTTTATGTGCTGGAATGTGCAGAAAATAGGTTTAAATGTTAAACTAATTTCTTCCAGTCAGTGAATGTTGCATATAATTAAATTTTTGCTTGATGCATAAAGTTAAAAGATTAAAACTAATAAAACAAGTTTTAAAAAGAGACTTTTCCATTTGATTACATTTAATATGATGGATTATGTAGAAAAAGTAGAATTGGGCTGAAAGATCTATCGCTTTATCACCTCTTCAGGTTGTAAATCGTGTTTTTAAAAAGTAACTAAGTAATTAATTACTTTTGA
>NC_135172.1:44423020-44430520 GCF_041146795.1 Maylandia zebra | reverse complement strand
TTTGTAGAAAAGAAGTCTGCGATCCGCTATGTACGCCAATCCAACGCAAAGTGGGAAGAAGAAGAGCGTGAGAAGCCCCTCCCATATTTCCACAACTCCTGGAGAAAAGACAGCCAGGATCAGATAAAGCCAGGTGTAAGCAAAGACGCTCCAGGCAGCGGTGATGAAGAACACGCGCAAGTGCTTCACTTTTCTGGTCTCTCCTTCAGGAATGACAGACACACACAGCCCGATGATGACGAACATGTTGAAGGCGGCGCTTCCTACGATGGTGTTGGGACCGAGCTCCCCGGCATTGAAGTTGTGCCCACAAACCTCCACCACTGAGAGGAGGATCTCTGGGGCGGATGAACCCAGTGCCATCAGGGTCAGGTTGGACACTGTCTCATTCCAGATGCGTACAGTCGTCGTGATCTTCTCACCGTTTGGTTTCTTGATGGTGATCCGTCTCTCCTGGGAGGTGATGACTTCGATGGATGCCATGAAGCGATCGGCGATAATGGAGACCCCTAAGAACATGTACGCTAACCCCACGAAGTATATGGTTGCTCTGGCGAGGCGGTCAGTGAAGGCTGGGTTTTCTGGCTTCCACATAGGAAGGATAACGCCCTCTATGCAGTTGGTGCTTCCACCACATTTGCTGTGGTTGGTGGCTGTCTGGTTGGAGGTGAGAGTCAGAGTAGAGCCCGCTGCTGCTGAATATGGAAACTCAGTTGAGATGACGGTCAGAAAGAAAATCAGCTTATAGGTGAAGAACATCGGCATGGTCCTGGCTGGGCTCATGGTGCTTCAGCTCCCTTAAACCTGTAAGATACAGAGAGAGTGCTCATTATTCTGGTTTCTCCCTAATTATGTTTAAAACCGAGCTGGAGCTGAAGCCTTGTTCCACATTCAAACTAGCTCTACTTCTAAAAGTGGCTGTGAAACTGGCAGCAGCAGTGCTTCAGTGAAAAAAGGAGAGTCTGTCCTCTCATCTGTATGAAAGCTAAAGTCTGTCCTGACCCACACATGAGTCATGTTCTCATGAGATGGGCTTGGTTTGTGAAACATGAAATGCTTCTGGCAGGCTCAACAATATTATTGGTGTATCTTATGGGGTGGCTGTAGCTCAGAAATCTGCTCTCTCCTTCTAGTACTGACAGGGAGAGAGAGCAGATTTCTTCTTCATTGGCTTCCTGTTAAATCCAGAATTCAAAATCCTGCTCCTCACATACAAGGTCTTAAATAATCAGGCCCCATCTTATCTTAATGACCTTGTAGTACCATATCACCCTATTAGAGCACTTCGCTCTCGCTCTGCAGGCCTACTTGTTGTTCCTAGAGTATTTAAAAGTAGAATGGGAGGCAGAGCCTTCAGTTTTCAGGCCCCTCTTCTGTGGAACCAGCTTCCAGTTTGGATTCAGGAGACAGACACTATCTCTACTTTCAAGATTAGGCTTCAAACTTTCCTTTTTGCTAAAGCATATAGTTAGGGCTGGACCAGGTGACCTTCCCACTGTCGCCAAAGTGCTTGCTCATAGGGGGTCATATGATTGTTGGGTTTTTCTCTGTATGTATTATTGTAGGGTCTACCTTACAACATCAAGCACCTTGAGCCGACTGTTGTTGTGATTTGAATTGAATAGATCAGGTCAGCTACACAGCAAATTCAAAAGTGTTAAATGTTTTGGTGTTAATAGTCTTCTTGCAAAAGTAGAGTTAATTTTACTCTAAGTAGAGTCACATTCTTTTAACCACCAACAGAGTAAATTCACAGACTCCGCCCCCAGCACGGCTCCAATCGAAGCTGAAGTGAAGCCGTTTCAGAACATTTTGCTCTACATATTTGAGTTGTTTGCCCTGCTTGGTAAGTCATTTTTTCAAAGATTGTTTCAATTATTATTATGAGCTTTTACTTCTGTGGCTCTTTGGAGTTGAGACAAAGCTGTGTGAAAGGCATTAGCCATGTTGCTCGCTGATAGCATAATATTCTGTTTTAGCTAGCTGAAAGGTATTGTTTGTAGGCAAATACCACAGCCTTGAAAAAAGCTTGCATGTGAATTTTCAGTCAAACTTTTGGTCAAATACGCCTAAAACAATGTCTAGAATGTGAAATGTTGGTATAATGGTGCTACTTGAAGCCTGAAAACGATCGCCCATAAAAAAAAACGAGCAAACAGCAGTAGCAGACGTCCTGACTGGATTCTACGTTAGCATAGATCCCTCCAGAGTTTTGTGCACACGGTTTAGGTAAAAATGAAAAAGGTTGAGGTTTTACATTTAGTTCAGTATTACCTGTTGCCTGTGTCCTTGTCTTTTGGGAAAATACTTTACACAAGTAATGGCTCAAAGAGGATTCCTTTTTTTTTTTACTGTGCTGCAATTGTTTACTGGATTATTTGTGCCAATAATTAGTGTCAACTAATTTTTATTCAATCTCCGCACAGGATATGCTTGTGAAGATGGAATATGGGGGAGAGCAGAAGTGCGTTGAAGTTCCACAGAGGGATGAATGAAGGACATGCATATTGTATTGAAGAAATAAGTGATGAGATGCTGTTATTTGCATTTACCATGTCAGACCTTTTGATAAACAAAATTCTAATGAAAGTGAGAACATGTACACTGTTACATCTTTCAGAAAATGTTTTGAAATTGTGGTGCACAGTTCAGAATAAATGTTTTTCAAAAACCATTGCATCTTTTTAGCAAATGTTTATTTCCAAAAGAAATTTCTAGAAGTTCAGAACAGTAAAATTCCCGCTTTTTAGAATGAATTAGAAGATAACTCTTACGTAGTTAAACTAAAATACTCTTTGAGAGTTAATATATAAACTCTTAACACCCAGTGTTAAATTATCAACTCCAGACAGATTTGGTGTTTAACACTAAATCAGAGTTAACGTACCAACTCTCCAAAAAGAGTTAAATTAACAATCTCTGATGTGGACCCATATAGACACTTTAATAGTGTTGAAGTCAAATCCGACAGTGTTAATTTGGACATGCTGGATTTGCTGTGTACTAATCAAAAGGTTGGCAGTTTGATCCCTGCTCCTGTCTCCATGCCAAGGTATCTGTGGGCAAGACACTGAACCTCATGTTGCTCTCTGAGGCATTCTTCAGAGTGTGGCTGTTAGAGAGAAAGCACTTGAGTAGAAAAAAAGTGTTTGTGTGAATGTGATAGTGCAGATGGGGCGGAGCCACAGAGCAGCTCCTCCTATTTCAACCCTACACCAGCAACACTGAAGTCTAATGAGAGGCTGCTCTTACAATAACAGCTGACAACAGCAACCATGGCTGTTGTTCCTACAAGGTCACATTTCACACCTCAGTATGACTATGAAAAGACACAAAGCAGCCCAATTACACAAAGGCAAACTAACCTGCTGCAAGAGAGCGAGACAGGAAATCAAAGGTACAAAAGTATATAATAAAATAAATATATATATATATATATCTATATATAATAAAAAGAAACAGAAAAGTACCACGAACACTGCAAATCACTTTAGAAGAAAGAAAAACGTCAACACAAGCTGTCAGAAATGTGATAAAAGAAGACAAAGCTACGAAGAGAAAACGACAACCAGCGAGCCGCAAACCTGCTGGAAAAGAGAAAAACTACTACTGGAGGACATCAAACTGTTAAAACAAGTGACAAAAAATGACTAAAGTGACACAGTCCTTTAAATTCGTTTATGTCTCTTTTATATTCAAGCTTTTTAAATAAAGATAAAATTTGAATGGACATCTTTAAAATGATTCGATGATCTTTAATAACCCAACCAAGTTTGCAGCTCACACACACTGATCACAAACACTGCTGCGTGTCAGCGTCCAGGTCAAAAATGCTAATTTATAATAAAAAAATATATACATAAATAAACAAGGATGGGTGTGCGAAAATGAACAATCGTAGACCGATTAATCCAAACCATCCCTGTCAGAGTTAGATCAGGGAGAGATGCTGTGACCTGCTGTGACATGAACAGCAACACAAGCTCAGCTGAAACGCTGGAGCACGATTGCTCAGGAGAAAATCAGAAACCTACCTTGGCTCAAACTGTTTCAGGTGAAGATCAAACTCACTGATGGACGATGGAAAAGAAGAAAAAATCAGAAGGGTGACAAATGCACAAGACTTTTCATCTGACAGAGAGCTGAAACCCCGACACTAAACCTCCTCCAGAGGACCAGCGAGAGGCTGTCAGACGGCGTGGAGACGAGGAACAGAAACACCACCTGATGATAACACCGAAATAACAACAGAGCCGACGGAGCAGCGCCGTCCTCTCCTCAGCACCTCCTCTCCCTCTGCCGCCCGCAGGGTGACGTTAACAAAGAGGACACGAAATCAGCAAATCAGATCACGTGTAACAAATTCATTCAGAGCCAGGCTGTTTCCTGCAGCTCCGCTCTCACGTTTCCTCTTTAACGGGGGTCAGATTACTGAATCTGGAGTTTGGTGAGTCCACACCTCACGTCTCATCCTAAACTGATTTGGTCCTCCTCTGCTTCCTGCAAACTTCAATTCAGTTTGATTTACACAGCGCCAAACCACAGCAACAGTCGCCTCAAGGTGCTTTATATTGTAAGGTCGACCCTACAATAATCCATACAGAGAAAAACCCAACAATCACATGATCCCCTATGAGCAAGCACTTTGGTGACAGTGGGAAGAAAAAACTCCCTTTTAACAGGAAGAAACCGCCGTTTATCAGACTGATCTATGGACCAAACTGCATTTTATTCACCCCGTTACCTCAGCCTCGTCTCCTTTACTTCACTTCAATCAGTGCTGGGAGGAGTTTCTCCTTGTACCACCGCTACAGTGAAAACTTATCCAGAAGTACTCGAGCTGTACTTCTCTGGTCTCAGCTCTCTCACACAGACCTCCCCTCTGAGAGTTGAACCTGAGCTACAATCAGAGATCAGCTGTGTCCAAAAACAGCTGTTTGGCTCCGATTTAGTCAGATTTAAACAGGCGAGTTATGAAATCATCCTCCCGCCGTACAGGTGGCGTGAAGGATGGAAATATCTACTGAGATCAACCAATCGGTGCATCAGGCTGTAAGCATGGGAAGTTTAACATGGGAGTCTATGAGGACTGACTCACTGCTGCCTCCGCTGGATGTCAGAGGAACTGCAGGCTTTGGTCCTTCTGGTCCTTCACTTGTGGTACAAAGTACCAGCAACAACAGTACTAATCCTCACACGCCAAAGTACTGCTGTATACTATTACCACACCATTACACCCTATAAAATCACACAACATTACACCAGCTACCCTACAGCATCACCTACGTCTGCATTACATCACTCCATCCCAGAGGCGTGACGATGACCTGAAGAAGCCCAGCTGCCGCAGAGTAAACCCGGCCTGTGGTGCTTCTCTGAGCTGGTACTCACCTCTGGTCCTGACACAGCAGCAGCAGGAGAAGAGAGTGCGCTCAGGAGGGAGAGCCGAGTCCGATAACTGCTCTAAATTTAACAGAAAAACATGCCGTACTAAACATGGCTGCGTAGCTGCCTGCGTGCTGCTTATCGTCCTTCTGCTGGCGGGCCATGGCCATACAAGGCTCTGCAGGGCCCGGGGCCATTCAGCAGCTCCTCGTCACCACCGACACGTGGGGAGATAACCGCTAACGGCTAACAGAGGCAGGAATGCTGGGACAAGTGCCTCGCAGCCACCCCCATCCCCAAACTCCCACACATGACATCTGCACAACCTTCACAGGGAGGCATCCAGAGAGCGACACACTCACACCTTTAAACACGGTTCCTCACAGCAGACGAGCCTCGCACAACTTCTGATTTTATTGTAAGTTCTTAATATTACAACGAGATGCTTTTTGTGACTGAGGCTGACACCTGTGCAGGTTCACCTGCAGATTGAAACCCTTGCTGCGGGGTTATGAGGACAGAGTTCAGCTTTAAGCATTCACAGAGCAACACTTCCTGTGATTATCGTGATCATTTCCTGCAGCAACATGCTCGTGCTGCGGTTCAGTCTCAACGATGAAGGTTTAGGAGTGAACTGTAAAACTCGTGCTTCTGGTGTCTGTGCAGACCAATCATGAGATAAACACGGGGGTCAGCTGACCCTCCCAGAACCACGTCTCATTTTCTGTTATTTTCCGCTGCATCAGTGCAAGTTTACAGAAACTCGGACCTCCTCTCAGCATCAGTGACATGGATCAGAGAGCAGAAACCAGCACTGGTGCATTGTGGGTAAACTTTCAGGTGTCTGCTCAGAGCAGGTGAGAGCAGGTGCTGTTTGAGGCTCATGATAGCTGGGATGTTAACGTCCATACTGATGATGGCTCTGACCTCTGCTGGGAGTTTTATGAGAGTCATGGACACGTTTCGTTTTTACCAGCATGTATCTGGCTCAGCTCACGCCAAAGGGCACTCTGGACCTTGTTCTCAGGACATTTTTACTTCGGACCAGCGCTGTGTTATTTTTATTTATCTGTATCTGTCCTACACCAGTTCAGCCTGTTGTCCAACACCAGTAACTTTACCTGAGTTGGCGAGCTTAGTGGTACCATCTCTGTTACCTACACCAGCAGATCAAAAATGTCCCACAGAGCATCACCCCCAGTGTGCTCACTGTCGTTTCCTGGCCTCTGGCAAAGTAGCTGCTTCAAAAATGGTGTCATCCACCCACTTTTGAAAAAGGAACATTTGGATCCTCCTCTGATTGGCAGTTATAGACCCACCTCCAAGTTGCCACTTACTGCTAAGATCTTAGAGAAGCCTGCGGCCCTCCCTGAGACCTCACTGAGTCAGCTCTGAGAGCATCAAATGATGATGCAGAATGACGACGGTTGCTGTTCTGTGTTGGAGCTCATCTTTTCATTCTGCTCAACAGGTGCTGGGTTGGTGTATCAGGATCTGGCTTGGAGCGCTTCTCTTCGTACCTGTCTGACACCAACAAGCTCACCTGCTTGCTCAGGTGTCAGCAGGCTGGTGTAGTGTGGGGAGTAGTGAGTGCGACAGCTGAGCCTGAGCCAGCACAACAACCAGAAACAACCAGCAACCAAGTCTCGTAGGCTCAGACGACTGCTGCTGCAGCACAGGAGGAGGGGCCACAGCCCAACAACAGCGTGAGGAAGAGACGAGGACGGTGAAATTAACGTGGTAAGAAAACAGATCACAGGTGTCGAACTCCAGGCCTCGAGGGCCACTGTCCTGCTTGTTTTCCAACTAACCTGCCCTTGTAGCTTCTTACTGGCAAAGCACACCTGATCCAGGTAATCAGCATCAGGTTGGGCAGGGATATCTCAAAGCCAAGCAGGATGCTGGCCCTCGAGGACTGAGGTTTGACAGCCCTGAAGCAGATGTAGGGACATAATTAGGAAGGAAGAGACTCAAAGACTCAAGTAAAATAAACGGCCACTCGACTACGACTAACAGCTAACTGCTAACAACTGTTGATGGTCACCAGTGATGGGAATAACGGCGTTAGTTTTTTCAGTAACGAGTAATCTAACTAATAACTATTCCTATCGTTGC
>NC_135172.1:44403020-44418020 GCF_041146795.1 Maylandia zebra | reverse complement strand
ACATAATTCTGCTATACATCTCATTATCTACATAAGGGACCAGAGATATTAAAGTTCTTTGGATATCTAAAGTAGAACTCACATTTTTTTAACTACTTACATTTTTTAAAGGAGGTGATAAAAGCTTCACCTCTGACATTACCTCCACAGCTGCATTTGTGACAGAGACTGACAAGTTATAGCGTGAATCCATGATATGACTGCAACCTACATCTGGTATCTTTTTCTTGTTCTTAACCTGTAATAGCCCTTATGTTAATGGTAATACTTTAGCAACAGCAGAGTAATCCCCAAGTTAGCAACATACCTGAAGATTTTGTCGATAAGAGTGACGCAGCAGGTGACGCAGCAGGTGACGCAGCAGGTGACGCAGCAGGTGACGCAGCAGGTGACGCAGCAGATGACGCAGCAGATGACGCAGCAGATGACGCAGCAGATGACGCAGCAGATGACGCAGCAGATGACGCAGCAGATGACGCAGCAGATGACGCAGCAGATGACGCAGCAGATGACGCAGCAGATGACGCAGCATCTGTCACACTCGTGTTATCCTCATCTTCACTGTTTGATGCATCACTGTCAACAGCTACATTCTCTGGGAAACACAGCAACCATTTGGGAAAAAAAACATTAAGACTGCTCCTAAGCAATGTTACAAAGTATCACACAATAGGTGTTAGGGAGAGGAGGATAGCAGTAGTTAAAGCTCTGTATACATGTATACGTATTTGTCTGAAGGTCGTCAGTCATCCAGATAACGTTTTCTAGAAACTGCATCAATTGGACTTCTTCTTAGGTTAAAGTGTTTTATTACTCTGCCAGAGAGTTTCTTCAGTCTGCATAAAGTTGGTAGAACACAAATGTATCCACCAGGTGGGTTTCATTTCACACGTGACCTGAAAAGGCTTTTTACAAATGAGCCCTTTTCAGTCTCCTATTTGAGGCCTCCTACCAATTTTCCTCAGAAAGAAGCTCCTTTCATGAGTAATAAAACATTTGTAGACAGTGTGGAAGAACAGAACTTATCATCCACCGTGCTTACGGACGCACAGTCTTAGCTACTCTACACCAATGGGAGCTCTCATCCCTCATGCGCCATCTGCATAATACTGCATGATTTTTGAAATACTTCCGATTTTAAATACACAATTTATTAACACATTTCTTACCTTGTGGATCAATGTTTATTTCGTCAAGATTTCTTCCTTTGAAATCTGACAGCTGTCCTCGTTCCATGGCCATAAGGACTTTGCTTATCTTGGCCAGCTGTAACGTCCCTTCAGGCAGTCTGTAATATTCGCGATGCACTCGAATATCATGGCCAAGGAAGTCTGCCAGATTATCCATTTCATTGTCTTTTAAGTTAAGGATCTTGGACATGGTGGCCATGTGCTTCCTTAATTTAGTAGAGGACAATGCTTCTGGTTGTTTTGCTCCACAGCTCTGCGCGATCTGTCGAACAACATCTGACCCTCTGATGTGAGTAAGTGCTTTCGTTCTCGCAAACATGAAAGGATTTTCATCTAATACTTCACAATTTCGGCGAGTGTCAACGAGCAAATCCATTGATGTCATCATATCAGGTGTGAGGAGTATGGGGACTTTTCTTCCACGTTTGCCTTTTATCTCTATTCGTTGGAAGTGCCTACAAAGCTTCTTTTCCAGGTCAGTTAAAGCCAATTCAACATCTGGATGAGTCAATGAAGTGTCTCTCAATGTGAAAGCATTAAGAGTCATTTTGGAAACTTCTCCTTCTCTTCTACGGTTGAAGATAATCACTTCACACAATGTGATTTTTGCAAGTTCTGCCCAGTGCTTCTTATTTGGTTCTTCTTTGAGCTTCGTATGACACTCCGTCCGTTGTATGTTGAGATACTGGTGCATCTTCTTCACATCTTCAGTAAAGGGAAGAAGTTGTGGAGTATTCCATTTTGCCTCAGTCAGATTTCGGAGAGCCTTAGATGATATGCACTCACTCCATTTAGTGTCACAGATTTGCTTGAACACCTTTACATTGCGAATAGTATTCTCATCACCAGCGATCATTGCTTCACATTCTAGAACATCTGCTATTTTCTTGAGATTGTGGCCTAACTTCAGTGCCAAAGATGGTGTTTTGTATGTGTTTGTTTCCTCATTCAAGCCAGCAACATTTTTCACTGCTGCAATAACATGAGGGAAATTACCTGGTACAAAGAAATCAGACACCATTTTCAACTTGCCATTTTTCTGTCCTTGGAGCACCAGTCGCCCTGTCTCACGCATCTTCTGTCTGATATAGTCGTGTTTAGTGACATCATGTCCATGCTTATTGAAAAGATGCTCCCCAAATTTCAGTATGCAACTCTCTTTGCGGACAACATTTGTTATCTCATCATCATGCATGACTTGTACCAATTTCCAAAATTGTGCATTGACACTGTCTGGGACTGGCTCTGCATATTTACACGTAGCCTGGACTCTAGATGTTCCTGGCCTTAAACCTTTGACCTTCCTGCTGAGATGACATCTCTGCATGTGCCTCCATAGTGACCTTCTCTTGAAGTAACCCTGACAATTAATACAGTGCAAGTAATCACTGGGTTTCACAGGTACACTGGATTGTTGACGAGGTATCACCATTCCTTGTCCTTTTTTAATCACCTCATTATTGTGGGCACGGTTTCCTTGATTTCTTAATAAACTCAACTGTATTTTCCGCTCTTTAGACCCTACTGGGAAAGCCATTGCTTTTGCCACTTCTGGTTTATCTTTGTGTTTTGATTGCAAATGGCGTGCCATCTTGCTGAAAGGTTTACAGCAAAACTTGCAGTAGAACTTTTTGTTGTACAATCTGCCACCATGTTTCTTCTTCTTCAGTGTCATAACCGTCACATCAGAACAATCAGGTGAAGAGGACTCTCTGGTGTCATCAAATGAAGCAGATGTGTTTCTGTCTTCTGAATCAAGTGAAGAGGATTCTTTAGCATTTGAATTTGAGGAATTGCATTGAGTTCGGGTACACCTTCTCTTCAGTTGTCGGACATCTTCCTGAGAGTTACCTGAAGTAGTTTTCCGTGCTTTTTTCTTCTTTCTTTTGTGTTGTATGAGACTTTCTGCAGAACTGTCACTTTCTTCAGCAGTTTGAGGAACATATTCTTCCTCACTGATGTCCGTACTTGATATAGGTGGGCATCCAAGCATTTGTCTGGTAAGCTAAAAAAAGAAAGAAAGAAAATAGTTACATTTCAAGACCAGAGGTAGTACATTAGTCGTTGTAACAGCTGTACTGGTATTGACAGTTGTATTAATACCATTTACGGTACCACACATGTCACCACTTAATTTGAACTAGTCATATTAAGTAATCTTTCCTCTGCTGCATCACATTTACCAAACAACCCTGGGTGGCTTTGTCTGGATATGCTGTCATTACCCAAAGACTGTCAATACAGCTGCGATGTCAACTCATTAACAGTCACTTAGGTTAGTTTTAAACATCTGGGACAATGTGATCTCTAAGCTAACACTGTTTCTAGGAAATTGCTGAACTTCGTTTTCTTTTTGTATATATATATATACACTAATGTTTATAGAAATTGATTTTCTTTATTTAAATATATGATATAATTTTTACCTGGATCAATTACCTTTGAAGAACATCTTTTATGTTTGTAAGGTAGAATAGTATCTACTCAAGTATCAACTGTATTCCAGGTAAACTGAAGATTTTAGTAGTGCATTGAATTTCAGGATTGTCAGGGGATGAGACTGACAAATGCTTAATTAGTAGGCGACAAAAGCATGACAGTCATTTGTTGAGCTCCTTTTATCAAATTCAAAGAAATAAATTTTACTCATAGCGCATAAATAAAATGGGCATTTTGGAACCACCTTACAAGAAATAATGATACAAATGATCCTATCACAATGAAGAATCCCGTTGCCTCACTACACAAAAGAGACTTAAAATGTGTCACAGATAAAATATACGTAGGCTTAAAAATAACAGGTATCACCTTTTATGAGAACATACAGAATATAAAGTTGATCACAAAAGTCATTACGTACTTTAAGCTATTCCTTAAAATCTTTTATTGCTAACTAAATGCAATCATACATTACTACCTATGCAAATGCAATGCTAATTGAATTTAAGCAACTGTTATTACTGTAACACCTTGAAAACCTTTGTGAACTTGAAGCACTAAAACCTCTGAACTTCAGACACTAGAAAAGACATTAAACATCAGTGTCCCTGACAATATTGATAAATGAGAAACCCCTTGTCTCAAGCTTACAGTCGTTCTATCAAGGCGTGCTCGTAATCCAAGGTGACATGATTGTACAGGAGGTAGTTATTGTAATTATATTTTTTCACAAGACTTAGTTTTAAATTTGACTGTTACCGTCTATTCACTTTGTGCTCTGTGCACAAAAATCTGAGATCTGTAGTGGAGTTGTACGAATAAACTTACAATAACACTGTCTGTCCTTCTGAGCTCAGGTACACTTGTATCCACGTCAGAATCAGCTGAAGTGGGTTTAATGATAATGGAACTGTCGCTGTCACTGGACAACTGCTGTTCCATCTGAAAAGTAAACAGAAAAAGATACAAATAACAATTACAGATTACAGGTTGTGTAAAGCGCTTTGGGGTCCTTAGGGACTAGTAAAGCGCTATACAAATACAGGCCATTTACCATAAATATAAATTACAGAATAATTATTGCTACAACACAGATTTGTAATTATGTGTGTTTATGCATTTTTGCAGCAGTTGCTCTAGCAATATCACAATTGTTGTCAATTTCAGATAAGATGGGGTCACAGTTTTGATTTGGCCAGCAAAATATAAACTCTAAACAAGGGTTTGTTTGTTTTTGTCATTGTGAAAGGCTCACACTTTCCGGCAGGGTGGAAAGACCTTTCTGAGTATTACACTGTTTAGCATGTTGAGTTATCATAATACTGCTTTCTCATTGTGCTTCTGCACTGTACATAAAGCACCATTATTAACTGCAGATTTTATTATCAGCAGTCTGACAAGCTGTCACCACAATACACTGCTATGACCACCTTTCTCAACCTAAGCAAGTGAAGCAATAAAATCATACTATAGCATATGAAAATCATCTTCTGTATGACTCAGTGTAGCACATCTAAGCTATACTACTGCAAGATGTAATATACCTAAATCAATAAGTACACATATCAGAGAGCTGGCAGTCATGATGGAAAGAAGGAAGGTAGATTAATTGTGTGTGCAGGAGACCAGGTGCAAGGGAAGCAAGGCCAGGAGCAGTGGAGGTGGATTCAAGCAGTTCTACCAGGGTGTTCATAGGAAGAGAAATGGAGTAGGGGTAATCCTGAAGGAAGAGTATGTGAATAGTGTGGTAGAGCTGAAGAGAGAGGCCATGTTGAATGTTGTCAGTGTGTATGTCCCATAGGTTGGAAGTCAGGTAGACAAGAAAGAGGAGTTCTGGATTGAGTGAGATGAAGTGGTAGAGAGTTTTACTAGGAATGAGAGACTGGTGATTGGAGTAGATTTCAATGGACATGTAGTTGAAGAAAACAGAGGTGATGAGGAGTTGTTGGCTAGGTATTGTGTTAAGGATAGAAATGCAGAAGGACAAATGTTGGTGGATTTTGCCAAAAGAATGGAAGTGGCTGTGGTTAACTCATACTTCAAGAAGAGGGAGGAACATATTGTGATGTATGACAGTGAAGATAGGTGCACACAAGTGCGCAGAAGGTGCATAAGAGACTGTAAGGTGGTGTCAGGGGAGAATGTAGGTATATATGGCAGTCTGGGCAGTATGGAAGAGTTACCAGATGACTGGGAAAGTACAGCTGAAGTGGGAGGGCAATGGCCAAGAAAGCGCTTGGGGTATCCTCTAGACAGAGAAAGGATGAAAGGAAAATGTCCAAATGAAGAGGTTAGCAAAGAAAAAGTGTGATAGTCAGAGAGATTAAGGAAGTAGACATGAGCATTGGGAGTACAGCCAAGAGAGAGGTGGCAAAGACGAAGAAAAAGACAGAAAAGGAGATGTGCTAACAAGTCAAGAGAGCGTGTGACAGCAGGATGTTAGGGATAGAGTGAGATGGAGGCAGATGATCCGCTGTGGCGACCCCTTAAAGGAGGATCCAAAAGAAGAAGTAGTACAACTAACCTTCGTATCGAGGCTACGGTGTAGAAACAAGGTCCTCTCCCTCTGGTCGTTTAACCTTTTAATTTGTGCCCTCTCGTAGCATTGCTCACATACACTATGATGTCTCCTGAGTTTCTCGAGGCGAAGCAAGCCACGACTTTTAACCTGCAAACAAAGAAATAAATCAAAACCCTTGTTTTATTGTTTTTTGCTTTATTAGATAGTAGTGGAGAGACAAAAGACAGAACAAAGAGGGAATGAAAAACAGCAAAAAGCCTAGGTACGAAAAGAAGCCTTACTGCTAAGACAAGGCCTAATCATACCTTGTATTTAATTATAAACAACTGTATTACAATGAATGATTTGTTTTTACGGTGTCCTCAAACATTTTAATGTGGCTGACATTTGGAATTTTTTTTATTAAAATTAAGAAAAAACATAAAAATCAAGGCCACAATTTGATTTGATTCCACTTAGCTCTCACATTACAAGATGTACATATATTGACATAAATAAAATATATGGAAACAATCATCAAAACAAATACTAAGAATATTTATCACATCAGAAATCATGAATATGTATCTGCAGTGCATAAACTAATTTACTACCTTTTATATTGAGGTCCAAACTGGAGGAGTTTGCCTACTTAAAATCCTTCTACCAATTTAACCGTCTGAACACACTGCAGTCTAACCTTTACTTTAAGCTGAATGAACTGTACATATTACACATCAAACAATCCCAGAATGTTTATTTTCAACGGCAAAAACATAATGTGTGCATGTGATATTTTCAGCAATCATTCTTAGAGTCATTCTAGCACGATGTACACTGAATGAATAGTGGAAATTTCAATATTAATGGATTATTAATTGCAATATTGGCTTGACAGCTGTATAATGTGTAAGGTGTAGATGAGAACTCAAACAACCCTAAACTGCTCCTTAAATAATAATGTAAAGTGAGTATGTCAGCGTTAACCATGTGCAATGTCTATCACAGCTGTTTAAGTGCACAGCTGGTTTACTGGTCCATTTAAGAACCAAAAGAAGATGGCATATCCTACCTCTTTCTTGTGTGCAGGGTTAAAGGCATCTGTCCCATCAGCAACTGCAAAATTAAAAATGTTGACTTGGTTCAAGATGAACTAACAATAGCAAGTTGAGATTGTCTTTGAGCAATGTGTTTAATTTACAATATATTGAGTTTTGCCTTAAAATAGCCTAAACACTTGAAAGGCTGAATTTATTGGAAAAGAATAGTTGTGGCACAACCTCTACTTACACCAAATAAAATTATTTCTAGCAAAAAACAATGATTATTTCATGTTATTTACCTACAGTGACAGCAGAGTATCTGCTGAAGACACATCTGAATTGTAGCTTTTCATTTCTCTGGTGATTTGCAGTTCTATCTCAATGAGAATTATAACTGCATTTATTTGATATATTCAGGTTTGGAACCAATTGTACAATTTGCAATTTAAAAATGACAGAAGCCAATTTACAGTTTTACCAACAATGAAGAAAAAAAGCAAAATGTAGGGTAACACAGAGCTTTCTTACCTGTGCATTCAGCACTGCCATTGGTAGATGAAAAGCTTGGGCCATCCTCCTATCAGCACAAGTGAAACAGTTAGTCAAACTTTAAGGACCAACATAATCAAATTTCACTGTATTTCAGTGAGCTCCAGTTGTACAATTTGGCAGTATATTGATGTATGTTACTTTGTGACATCATAGCCTGTCATGGTGGTTATCATTACCCACAACATTTCCTAATATTTCCCTGTCTGTGAAATCTTTATGAAAGTACAGTCATTGCCAATATACAGTCAAGTGACAAAGCTACTAACTTAAATTCTGATGTATGATTAAAGCAGTACAATGACAGAAATATTTTACTACAATTTCTATGGCGATTTATTAGAATTTTGAGGGATGTAACAGATCATCAAAAACTACAGCAATAGCTTTGTCTTCTTTCCCTTACATACAAGGTTGATGTTTTGAACAGGTGGTCCTGTGATATATTACCATTCTTATATGGCTGAGCAGGGATGCTACACCTGGCAGAGGGAGGGACTGCTCTCATTGTCTAAGACAGGGGTGGGCAACTCCAGGCCTCAAGGGCCGGTGTCCCTGCAGGTTTTAGATGTGTCCTTGAACCAACACAGCTGATTTAAATGGCTAAATTAGCTCCTCAGCATGTCCTGAAGTTCTCCAGAGGCCTGGCAACAAACTAATCATGTGATTCAGGTGTGTTGACCCAAGGTGAGATCTAAAACCTACAGGACACCGGCCCTAGAGGCCTGGAATTGCCCACCCCTGGTCTACGAGCTGTTGTCAGACACAGTGACCAGAACCAGCTCAATTTTAAAGTGTGTAGTAAATTATAGATGCAGTACAGATGTACATACAGTCGGGTTTTCGTTTTAGCCTGTTCCTAACAATTTACAAACAAGCTTGTTGTGGTTAACGAGCTTGGTGACGTAGGTGAATGCAGACGCAGCATTATCATTATTCTGACAGCATGTCTCCTTAAGAAGCGTTTTATTAAATACCTTTTTAATTTTTTTAACCTTTGTCTTGTGTGCAGTAACATGTCAGGTCCCACAAACTAAAGTCTCAGCTCACCTACGCTCTCTCTGCCTGCTGCCCGCTCTGCGTGCGGGTGCTGAACCCTGCCCTCGGTCACAGACAGAGGACAGAGCATAAATCTCAACTGTATTCTCACATCTGCTAATTTCACTCACTGCTCTTTTCATGTGCTAATTAAATACAAGCTGGTTTGTCGCTCATCACCTGTGCACCGATCACATACTATGAAATAATGCGCGAGGCAGCTCACGTTCCTCCGCTGACCATGACGGTCACGGTTATGCGCCGTTCACGTGATAACCCTCCTACATGGTATCTTTTCACTGCAGCTCTAAGACGAGGTAGAGAAACATTAAATCTACTTTAAATAGTAGTAGTTCCACTAAAACACGATGTATGATGCTGAAGCTTTACAATTTTGAATTAATCCGTGCATATACGCGCATCTGTGCAGAGTGATAAAAAGGGATCGCGGATCAACTACAGCCGTAACACCATTGCAGTTTTAGTATAAATTGAAATATCAAGACAATAAAACAGCATATTTTGATGATTTGGTTTTAACGGTTTACTGTAACGGTGTAGTTTGCGTAATGTAACACTGTGTTGAAGGAAAGTATTTCGTAGCAACTAAGTACCAATAACAGAAATTCATTTTGAAAATACTATAGATGCATTAAAATAAAAATCACCACAGTCCGTAGTATTTTTACAGCCAATTGTTGCACCGTTTTAAACTTATTTTACTTGACAAAAGCATAGGCAGACCAAGATTTAACAGCAACTCAGTTAGCATCGTTGTTAGCTAACATTAGCTAACCATCAAGTCATACCATTAAGTTACAGCTGCACACGACACTTTGTGTGTTAATATAATGTGCAAACGCGACGCAAATTAACCCAAAAGCACAATATTATAATGTGACATAAGTCAAAACTTACCATTCTGGTTAATGCTGCACAGCTAGCTGTACTCCGCATATCGCACGTGCTTGCTGTCGGAAGCATGTCTGTCGTCTGTCAATGCGCCAAAGGAGAGCAGGTGTGGTGATCACAAAAGGAGCGCTTGATTTGGGACGAGGCACACACCAGATTAACTCCGCTCATTCTTACACATAGCGCACCGGACACTGACGGGTCATTGGTGTGTTAAAACAAAGTACAACGTCACTCAGCCATCTATGTGGGGGATGGGCATGGTCAAGGTGGGGACCAAAAATGTCAAGATATGTGTAAATTGCTGAGAACGAAGTAAATGACTCTACACATTACCTGCTAAGTGAGAAATACAATTTCTGAACTGAAATTGGTTTAATATGTATGTTAACAAATAACTGAAATAAAAATGTCAGACTGTAGACGTATGAAATTATTGTTTATGTTTTAAAACAAACTGCAATGTCACTCCGCCATCTTGACGTGCTGCAGTAGTCAGTAGGTGGGTGGGGTATGGGCATGGTCAAAATGGGGACCTCAAATGTCAGGATCTGTGTAATATATTAATGATTGCTGAGAAGAGATGAATCCACACATTACTTGCTTAATTAGAAATGCAATTTCCTAACTGATATTTGTTGAGTTGAAATGTACACAAAATATAAGCAGTAGCAAAATTAATTAAATGCAGGAATGAATAAATAATAGAAACAATACAAAAATGTAAACCAATCAACTACTACCAACCATTGTGATCACTAGACAGGTATTATTGTGAAGGACAGAATTGTGTGGACTCAAAAGTGATGCCAGGCAGGTTTCAATAAATGGTAAACTAAGTTTATTGTAAAAACCAAAAACAATAGTGGATGACACAACAGGTGAATAGAGGATAATGCGAATGTGATTGTAATTGTTTTTAAAGCCTTATATGACAAGGCAACTCCTTACCTCAGTGACCTGCAGCAATTGCAAAAACCAAAGAGATTAATAGAAACTGAGCTGACAGCGTTGTCCCGGGCCCACCCAGATCTGTCGGCTGGCCTGCATATACACATATATATAGTCTTTTTTCCTTCAAAGTTGGGGCCTTTACCAGAGGTCTGTGAGAATCAGGGTCCTATGTGGTATCTTAGGTGTCTTGGATGTTGTTCCTGAAATCTGGAGCAACTAACCCAGTCTGGGGGTCACTGGGTTCTGATTACCACAGGGACCACCGTTGCCTTTTCCCTCCACACTTTTTCCTAGCTCTTCTCATAGCCCTTGGTATTTCTGAAGCTCATTCTGCCTGATGTTGGCATCTCATGAGTTACTTGGTTAAAAAAAAATTAAAATGTACACCCTGCCTGCTAGCATCTTACACCATGGTGTGATGTGCTGGATTATTTTTAGGAGTCCTGGACAAGTCCTTAAAAATCCGAGCTGCTCTGGACCTACATCTCCTGTTGTAGATGTCCTGTAGGGAAGGGAGAGCAGACCTGTAGCAGTGTTCTGCCACACAGATCACTCTCTGAAGGGCTTTTCGTCCTTAACACAGCTGTTCCCATACCAGGATGTAAAGTTCTGTGTGAGGATGCTCTCCACAGCGCCCGAATAGATAGTCCTAAGGATCCCTGGAGAGACTCCAAACTTTCTCAGTTGTCTCAGGCGATACCGGCGCTGCCTAGCCCTTTTGGACTGTGAGCAGTCCATGTCAGTTCTAAGGAGATGTCAACCCCAAGGTACTTGAAGGACAGCACCCTCTCCACGTTGATGGCCAGGGGCTTGTAGTCTCGCCGCTTTCTCCTACTAAAATCCACCACCAGCTCCTTGGTCTTGCAGACGTTCAGTTGGAGGTGGTTTTCTCTGCACCAAGATGCCAGGTTCTTCACCTCGTCCATTAGGCTGTCTAATCGTTGTTGGAGATGAGGCCCAACACCACAGCATCATCAGCAAACTTCACGATGGCGTTTGAGCCTTGAGTGGCCACACAATCAAGAGGTGTAGAGGGAGTATGTAGTGGCAAGAGTACGCACTCCTGTGGCACTCCTGTGTTGGTAGTGATGCTGTCAGAGACACACTTACCCACCTTCACGACCTGCGATCTACCAGTAAGGAAGTCCAGCACCTATGCACACAAACTGTTGTTAAGTCCAAGATCCCCCAGCTTTGTGAACAGTCTATGGGGCACTATTGTGTCAAATGCTGAACTGTAGTCTACAAGCAGCATTCTCACATAGTTACTCCGTTTCATGTCCACGTGGCTTAGGGTGGTGTGCAGGACGTGGGAGATGGCGTCTTCTGTAGATCTTGTCGGTATGCAAACTGGAGTGGGTCTGTGCTGCTGGGGATGTAGGAGGAGATAATGTTGTTCAACAGCCTCTCAAACACCTTCATAACCACAGAAGTCAGTGCAATCGGCCGGCAGTCGTTAAGGCATGAGGGCTTGTTCTTTGGCATGGGGAGTATAGGTAATCTTTTGAAGCACGTGATGAGGTCACCGTCCTCAGTTGTCAGGCTGTAGTTAGTGCTGGCCACCTAGCAAGGTATGCTTTTGTTTCTTTTTGTATGTGGGATTCTAAGGTAATTGGTTGCTATGTTCCCTTCTGGTCATACAATTCCCTCAATTCTGAACATCTTCCCTCTCTTTATTTACCATTTACCATATTACTACATATCAAGTTTTAGTGACATTGCTATGTTATTAGAACAACAGAACTTAATGGTTTAGATCTGTGTCATTATGTTCATTTACCACTGGCATGTAGCTTGAAGAACATTAGAACTAACCCCAACTAAAAAAAAGAGAAAAGTTTTCTGGCTAAAAATTCATTCATATTACATTTCAAGATGCAGGTATGTACTAAATGCAAGTACGTGGCAGATGAAAGAAAGATGAGGATAAAAACAGGTGATAAAAAAGAGTATTTTATCACATTCAATTTTAATTTGATAATTCAGCACATGACTTAAAGCACACAGAGACACTTTAAGCCACAGCCAAGCTCTGTATTGTATATCTAAATGGGAAGTCATCCAGAAAATCTTGCATATCCTTTAAACAGGCTACAATCTGGATGATTTGGTGTTAAAGAGACTGTTAACAGTAAGAACTCAGAACATATTAAATCCACAATGCTGGATTAGATTTAGATTCAGATCAGGATAGGAAAATTTAATACTGGCCATAGAGTGACAGTTGTCAGAAATCACAGTATATCAATTCATGTTGCTAATCATCCTTTGGCTACCCTGAGGTACCCTTGAGCATGGTACCATCCCCCACATACTGCTCCCCGGGCGCTGGATTGGTGGCTGCTCACTGCTTCACTGAGTGAATGGGTTAAATGCAGAGACTAATTTCCTACAGGATCAATAAACCATATCATATTATTATTATTATTAGTAGTAGTAGTAGTAGTAGTAGCTAGAGAGAGGTCAGAGAGTACATTATGACACCTCATTGCGATGAACTAATCACAGGGAAAAACTGAATTAAAAAGATAACCCCAATTAATCATCTTTCATGGTGCCCTTTAATCTTATGTAAAAAGCCCATTACCCCTTTTCCACAAAGCCAGTTCACGTATCGATTCATGCTAAACTTGGAACTTAGTTTTGTTTGCATTTACACTGCTAGAGAATCAGCTTTTAGCCAGGACAGCTGGTTCCAGGCTGGCACCAACTATTTGCTGTGTACAACTCATAACCCATTCAGGGAATTTTGAAGGCAAGGTGTGTTTTAAGATATTTGAATAAAACTCAATAGATGACCACAGAAAATGGGGAGTGATGGTGGTGTGGGCTTCATTCCCTGGGGGCTTTGAACTTCCAACAGAAGATGGCACATGTGCAGGGTCCGGAGAGAACAAAGATGTGAGTAAAATGGTAAAATGGTAAATGGCCTGCATTTGTATAGCGCTTTTCTAGTCCCTAAGGACCCCAAAGCGCTTCACACTATATTCAGTCATTCACCCATTCACACACACATCCACACAGTAGAGGTCCAGAGAGAGTACAGAAGACTCAACAGATGAGTGTATAGGAAAAGGCATTACAGGTGTCCTGATGGAGGTACTAATGTTGTATTTTACCAGTGTGTGCTTGGCACTAACTGCCATGAGTGGCTTGTGATAGTTTGAGCAAGTGAGTTCACCTAATGATGTGCTTTATTTGACATTAGCCTAGATGCTAATTAGCAGTAGCTAATCACCAATGTTGATCACTAAAGTCGACTGTGGTAGTACACCTAGCGGGAGGTGCTACGAGCTCACATGGCTTGTAGCTGTGCAAGAGAGCAAGCTTGGGTGAGCTAGCGGGGAATATCTCCTGCTGCAGTAGCCTTAAAAAAAAGAATATTGTTCGTTCTCCTGCCAGGTAAAAATCTTTTTCGTATGTATATTATACTATTCCATGTGTTATCATGTGTTTGCTATGATGTGATGTGTAGTAATGGTTATTTAGGTGCTAATCGCTAATTGGGGATAAGCTAGCAAGCTTGACAATTAGCCATCATGCTAAGCGGACGTTGGTAGCCAAGTTCATATGTCACTGAGGGGCTAAGAGCTCACATGGCTTGTAGCTGTGCCAGAGAACAAGCTTGGGTGAGCTAGCGGGGAATATCTCCTTCTGCAGTATCCTTAAAAAAAGACTATTGTTCGTTCTCCTGCCAGACGCCTCACTGCTGTGCTGCCTTACTGCTGTGCTGCCTTACTGCTGTGCTGCCTTACTGCTGTGCTGCCTTACTACTGTGCTGTCTCGCTGGTGCCATTAAAGGACCGGCGGCTGCCATCCATTCATCCATCCGGACCTCGATTATTTGGACTGAAGTACTCACACACACGCCCGCATTCAGTGCCATACACTCTCTTTATTTTGCTGGCCAGCTAACACCATTGGTTTTTTTTTTCTTTTTGCATTCACAAAGACTATCCAAAGACATTTTGGTTATTGTCAAATAGACACTCTCTGATCATGGACTGAGGAGGTTGTGGTGTTACAACCCCAGGACTGAGGAAAAAGACCCATTACACACATGAGCAGCGCATTGATAGTGTTTGAATGCGACTGTATGCTTACATGCTTCTTGCAAGCAAGATGTGTACAGAATAACTGTAGTGGTAGTGTAGCTTAACATTGGCAGTGAGATGAAGGTTTATGCAGACATTTGTGGTTAGGTGGTGCATGATAATGTCTCCTGGCAAGAGTATGTAGGCAGTTCCTAGAGGATGAAGGAATTGATACTACTGACTGGCATCCACGCTCGCCTGACCTAAATCCAATAGAAAACCTCTGGGACATCATGTTTTGCTCCCCAAAAATTTCAGGAGTTCAGTGAAACTCTGGTCAG
>NC_135172.1:44335520-44398020 GCF_041146795.1 Maylandia zebra | reverse complement strand
ACTTGCTGGACAGGCCTGTTTTTGTGGTCAGCCAGTCAGAAGACATTTGGCCAAAGTGGAAGGTAGTTTCAAAGGGGGAGGAGCTAAAAGAGCATGTTTATGACATTTATGAAGCGAGGGGCCGAGGACGAGATAAAGCCGGATGTTGTTGTCCTGACCTCAGATTCCCCAGCATGAAGCAGACCACCAGTAAAGCACTGACAGACAGACACTGAGGCTACCCCGGCACTCAAGCACTGTTTCCCAGGACTGAGGAGGCCGAGTTTATCTCTGCCGTCTGATTATCACCGCTAACATTCCTCTGGCCTTTATTTTTAAGTGTAAGTGTGTGTGTGTGTGTGTCACATTCTCACAGTGCATCAAACACTCCACCTGTATCTCACAACCTCCAGCCTCTCTCTTTAAAGTTCACAAAGACGGAGGTTGATGCAGGCACAAAGGTTTGGTCACAGGTGTCAGGAACTACTGGACTCAGAAGCAGACGGTGGTCAGGAGGAAGAGGAATGGGCAGGGAGCTTTGAAATAGACACCAGACACATTTTATTTTTGTGCAGTTTTTCCACACTGTGCCGGAGGTGTGGTCCATGACTCGGCTGCAGGGGAGGAGCGGCACAGTGAGCTCAACGGGGTGGTGCTGGGGCGGCAGGTGAGAACACAGCTGGTGGCGTTTGGCCTGATGACAGTCTTTCCCCCTTTTTTAGCGAGACGGGAGACGAGAGGAGGGAAGCTTGAGACAGCTGAGACTGGAGCTGACCAGACTGAACTGTCACAAAAGCAAAGTCAGAAATAAACGTGACATCGAACTGTGTGTGAAGTTCATTTTATACACACGTCGCTAAAAGTTGAGCTGTTTCCTGTCGAGCTGCTGCAGGTTTACTGTGCTCCATTTAAACTGTATTTCTGTACGTACAGTTTACGTGACGTGGGCTCAGTGTGACCTTCAGACAGCCTGCAGAGTCAAACTCATCAAACTCACTGTGCCTGGTTATTGGTGCTCAGCAGCTGGAAGCGCCTCCGCTCGTCCTCTGTGTTCTTGCCGTTTTCCCTTTAAATCTGTCACATTCAGATCCTAACAATTTAATGACAACAGCCCCGAGTTCATTGAACCGCTGTAGGTTCAAACAAGGATGTGTGTATTTTCCTCCAATAAAAAAAAAAAATCTAGTTTTCTATCCAGCATAGCTACCCAGTGACAGCTTTATAAACAGAACCATCTTTCATTGGTTTTTAAACTGTAGGACCAACTTTCACATTGCAGTAACTGTTTGAGGAAAAAAGGAAAAGCTGCTCGCCTCCCAAAGTGTTAAAAGATGCACAGAAGAGCTCTGATGGCAAACTTCAGTCAGCAATTTCACCTCCTAAAAACAATGGTGTTTGATTCCAGTGCAGGTGGTGGGCGTGGCTTCAGTCTGCTGACTCCACCCCTCAAAGATCAGTACAAACGTCACCACCCACCAGAAACATGGTTGAACATGAAGTAGGGCTGCTCAATTATGGCAAAAATGATAATCACGATTATTTTCACTGAAATTGAGATCTCGATTATTTGACGATACTTATTTAACCCTATAAGATCTACCATAGAACCAAGTCCGCCAGAGCTTATATTATTTTATTAACATGCTGTGGAGCCATTTTTGGGAGCATTTCAAGTTGCTATACATCAATACAACTGTTATAGCCCATATTTTAATAATATGTCTGCATTAAGTGCATAGTAATTACATTAATTACAAAAAAGTGCAATAAACTACAAAAAAATTGAAAATCGTTTTTGTTTTTTTACATATATTTCTACTTGGAGAAATTTAAGAGGTTTATCCCTCAAAACTTTAAATACAAAAAAGTTCCAAAAAATAGTTTACAACAGGAAATTTATTTTGAGTGTCTTCATAGTTTTATTTTGGAGATACAGCAATTTTTATATACTGCAGGAAAAACAAAAAACAATCCTATGATGCAAATTTGCAAAGAAAACAGCAGGTGCATCAAAATAAACTATTTCCAGCAGTGCAATCTGAGTTCTAAGCATCCCAGAAACTATTCAGAAAAGTATAGAGTCAAACATGACTTATAAAAACACCAGTATAGGCTTTTAAGGCCTACAAGTAAAAAACTACATTTTCCGCGAAAATGACGTCACTTCCGGTTTCGGACAGGAAATGGCGGACATGCGATAGTTCGCGTTGACGTCGTTTTCATTGTGGGAAGTGTTACGAACAGCTGATCGGATCGGCAAAGCCTGTTTCTGGAATATTATGTTTTTGTTCCTGCAAGCGCTTTTTATGCAGTTTTTGCAAAGCTTTATGTGGAAGGAAACCGTGACCGAGGACAAGTACAACTCCTCCGGTTTCATATGCAAAACAAATTATTGTGCTAGCTTACACGGTTCCGGTTCTACAGGGATTTAAAGGGTTAACAATAACAATGTATTGAATAATTCACCGGAAGGAAAGTTCTCCCTGTCTCTGCCCCTCCCTCCCATTCATTTGAATACATTGCATTACAGCTCCCTGGATCTACCCCCACCATCATATGTACTGTTTATCGGCTACCTGAGCAAAATGAGGAGTTTTTAAATGACTTTGCTGCTCTTCTCACTCACTTCTCTGAACTTTCTCCAAATCTGATAATTGTTTGTGACTCCAATATTCATATGGACAATGACAAAATCCTGCCTGGAACGTTTTGGGTTTTCCACTCATTCTAAAGGACATATCTTGGATTTGGTATGTTGTTCCGAAGACATATATGTATTTCTTGTCCCCCCACCTCGTTTTTGGTTTTTGCCCTTTATCCCCGTCCCTCTTCCCCGCTGTTTTTCTTTCCCTCTTTCTTTCCCCAGTCACGTCTGTCCTGTGTGGAGCAAGTGAAAATAAAATAAACAATAAAAACAAAGATCAATCAAATAGACCAATTCAGCAAGGCTGGGATGGTCCATTTGGCAAAGTAAATCCGTTGGGCATCTTTGCCTTCAGACAATAATTTTGGGTTAGGGTTAGGGGTTAGGGGTTAGGTCGGTGGTGTTGCTCGTGAGCACAACGACCAGCTGTGTCCAGAAGATTTAAGTTATTTATGAACCCAGTGGGCTCGTTTCAGCGGCCTGATTTACAAAAACATAGAAACATAGCAAAACACACACAAGTTCAAAGACACGTCAGTGAGAAAGTACGATAACAAGAACACGCCTACATATTCAGCCACCCGGAGCATAAAGGCGCTGACTTCACGTCACAGTGAGTCAAACATCAAGTCGCTTTTCGACATAAGCCCAGACTCTCGTTTCTACGGAGAACTCAGAAACACAGAAGAACCGAACAACAATGTGCAGAACCCAAACCCAGGATAAAGGGGTTCAGTGAATGTGGTGTGGAAGGTGTGGAGGAGGGTCCTTGAGCCAAAGCAGATTCTGTAGAAGGACAGCGTGCCCGCAGGCCAGTCCACATACACTCCTGCTCTGTTAGAGACAGAGGAGAAGGAGGAGGAGGAGATGTCTTTCCCTGTGTTGTTGTGCCACACAGAGTAGTGATCAACATCAGAGCACATCAGACTCCACGACTGACCGTTGCATCCAAACTTGCAGTCGATACTGTCTCCTCTCCTTCTGATTCCTCTGTAACTGACTGCGATATCCACCACTCCTTTCCACTCCACCTCCCAGTAACAGCGACCAGTCACACCGTGCTTGCACAGCAGTTGAAGGCAGAAGTCAAACCTCTCTGCGTGCTGGGCGTAAGGCTCCTGCGTCGACAGTGCCGTCACTTTCCTGTTGTTGTCGGACAGCTTGAGGTTTCTGTTGGCTGTGCTTGTGTCCAGTGTGAGTTCGCAGAAATCTGAGAGAGCGAAGAAGAAACAGCAGCAGCGATTTGTCATATTTGCATGCTGAGTTAAGATGGCGCCGGTGTGCTTGACTTGCCATGTGTCTGTCTCGCCACTTTTTACCCTCCCTTTTCCCTTTACCTTCACTTATTGACCTCGGCACTGTGTTTTTTATTATTTTTTTTCTAGTCGTATGTTCATCTAGTGGTTGTGCACTGATTACATATGACAGGCAAACACTTTTAAATCTTCGTTCTTTCCATTTGTTTTGAGCCAACCCCTGCTGGAGTGTGGGCAGCGCTAATCTACCACAACTGGATTCGTCCTTCAGCTTCTCCTCCCTAATCTCCACAAGAAGCGCTACAGGAAGCGGGGAAGAAGGAGTGGCCGTCGCGTCCGTCTCAGGGCCTTTCTCAGAGCCAGAATTACGGACCATGTACATGCTCACCTGGACACGGCATCATTTTCTCCCTGGACTGCTCTGACGCTAAGTTGCTTAATCATTGCTGGATTTACCCAGTTGATCATCAAGCCTCCTCTGCCCGTTCTGCAACACGCTTTCCTGCTCGGATTTGGATAACGTTGCGCCAACGGGGATTTGTTGAAGCAATCTAAGCACATCGTGCTTCTAGAGGTGACTTACTACCCTGGCCACGGATTGCATTGCTTAATGTCAGGTCGCTGGTAAAAGACCTTTGTTTTAAATGCCTTTTCTCTACTAACAGCCTTGATGTTTTATTCCTTATGGAAACCTGGATTCGCCCTGGTGAGCTCATCCCTTTCTCTGAACTTCTTCCTTTGGACTGTGCCTATTTTAGTTCACCGACGCTTTCTGGTAGGGAGGTGGTTTAGCCTCGGTTTTTATATATGACGTATATAATGTTCGGTAACCTTCCTCACCTAACTTTGCTAGCTTTGAAGCTCAGTTATTGGAGATGACTGCTTCCACGAGCACTCTGTGTGTGTTGGTCTACCGACCACCCAAATATGATGAGTGTTTCATCTCTTGGGTTCCGTTCTTTTTAAATATGACTCTGTTCTTATTCTTGGTGAACATACACATCTGTTGTAAGGATGGCCTGCTTGCTTAAGACTTTCTGTCATGGTCCTGGGTCGGTGACCCAGCGCTTTTGGTTTGTTATCATTTTCTAGATGATGATTGTTTAAGTTCTGTGTTATTTTCGATCTGCCTCTGAGTCTGCGTCTGTACCTGTCTGTCTATGGTGTCTCCCCATCTGTTTGTGAATCTGTCTGTTTAGTTCAATGTCTTGTCTGGTTCCATGTATCTGAGTTTCCTGTTTTATTGTGAAGGTCCGTGTCGTATGTGAGTGTGATCAGTTTACGTTTCCCCTGTCCCGTCAGCCCAGATTCCTCCCAGCTGTGTTGCCCTCCTGTCTCTCATCCCCTGATTACTGGTGTGTGTATTTAAGCCCTGTGTGTTCTCCTGCCTGTTGCCGGTTCGTCTGTGTTCCTCCGTGTCAGTCTGTGTAACTCTGTGTCAGTCTGTTACCCTGTGTTCCACGGTGTCCTGTTCCTCGTCTGTGTCTCTCTGCTATTCATCATCCGTTGTCATATGCTCCCAGGTCTGTTATTTTAGTTCTCCCAGTTTAGGTGTCTTTAGTTGTTTGTTATGCCCCACTGTTTGTTTGCCACTACACCTCTGTAAATAAAACCACCGGTATCTCATCCACTGCCTGCATCTTGGGTCCTCCTTCTATATCCACACGGCTCGCCTCGGCAGCCGTGACACTTTCTGGCTTTTATGGACTCTTTTAACCTCCTTCAGTGGGTAAATGAACCAACCCACGTTAAAGGCCATATTTTGGACTTGGTCTTTACGTATGGCCTGGATATCTGCATTAAGGATATAAATGGGATTTCAGATCATTTCCCAATTATTTTTGATATTGGCTTATCTGCCGTTGGACCGCAGTCTGTAGCTACTTCTCGTCTGCTACGTGTACTCAGCTCTGAAGCTGTGTTAAAGTTTGCTGTGTCTTTTTTTAATTTTGGCATTCATGATACCTGACTGCTGCTCAGTTCGCTCATCTGATGGTTATGCTGATATTTTGTTATCATTATTTTCATCTACCCCTGATTTGGCTGTACCTGACGACTGTTCTCTCTGTTCGGTTGATGGTTGTGCTAATATCCTGTTATCTCTTTGTTTTTCTATTCCTGATTCTGTTGCTCCCACTAAAATGAAGCGCCCTAGAACCTACTCTCATTGCTGGCTTAACGATACTACGCGTGCCTTACGACATGTTTGTCGCCGTGATGAGAGAAAGTGGAAAAAAGATAAACTTCAGGTCTCTTATGATATGTTACAGACTAGCCGCTCACAGTTTCAAACTGCTAAAATGGCTAAGGCATCTTTTCTTTCCAAAGTCCTTCTGGCTTATGGTCACAACCCCCGTATGCCGTGCCCGTGTTACTTTCGACTCTGAAGCAGCTGGTCGATCAACTGAAAAACACCAATGCTGTCTTTGATATTCTCCCATCACGCATTGTTAAGGGCTGCTATGATGTAATTGGACCGAGCATTTTATTCTTAATGAATTTTTCTCTACTCTCTGGATCTGTCCCACTGGCCTTTAAGCATGCTGTAGTCCAGCCTATTCTGAAAAAAAAGAATCTTGATTGTTATGATCTCTTGAAGTATAGACCGATCTCTAAGCTTCCGTTTCTGTCCAAGATCCTGGAGCGACTAGTTCTTTCTCAGCTTCAGGCATATTTAGACACGAACAACATTGCAGAGAAATTTCAGTCTGCCTTTAAGCCGCGGCACAGCACTGAAACGGCCTTGCTTAGAGTTCTCAATGACCTTCTTGTAAGCACTGACTCTGGACGCTCTGTGGTCCTGGTTTTATTGGACCTTCCCTCTGCTTTTGATATGGTCGATCATAACATTCTTCTATTAAGACTTGAGCATACTGTGGGTAAAAGAGGCACTGCCCTTAACTGGTTTAAATTTTATCTCGCTGACAGGTCTTTTTCGGTTAATTTGGGCAACTTCTCATCTTCCTCAGTACCTTTACGCTGTGGTGTATATAATGAGAAGAGAGGCCCTGTTCTCTTCTCATTATATCTGCTCCCCCTTGGAGCAATTTTTGAGAAGTATAATATTGCCTTTCATTGCTATGCTGATGATATACAGATTTATTTTGAGATTACTGACGATCTTGCTATGTATTTTCACTATTTTCCTGAATGCATGCGTGAGGTTAAAGGTTGGTTCAAGAGTAATTCTCTTGTCCTGAACGAAAAGAAAACGGAGATCGTGGTGTTCGATAGTAAAATCCCCCGCGACCAATTGTGTGCTGCTCTGATGCCTTTTGCTAGCTCCCCTTCTGATTATGCCAGTAATTTGGGCATATTACTGGATAGCTCGTTTAAATTTGACAAGCAAGTGTCTGCTGTTGTGAGGTCTACTTTTAATCAGCTGTGCTTCATTTCTAAGGCTAAGCCCTATATTCCACACAATGACCTGGAAAAACGTATTTACTGCAACTCTCTTTACATTGGCCTTTCCTCCTCCCTTCTCCTTAGATTGCAGACTGTCCAGAATGCGGCGGCACGCCTTTTGACGGGTAGCAGGAAATCTAAGTGCTCCTTTCAGAGCACTTAGATTTCCTGCTACCCAGCTTCTTCTGGAGCAACCGTGTTCTCGGCTGAAGTCTCGGGGCGACCGTGTGTTTGCTGTAGCTGCCTCAGTCTATGGAACAATCTTCCTGCTGCTATCCGGGCGTCTGACTCTATGCCATTGTTTAAATCACGGTTAAAGACTTATTTATTTAATCTTGCTTTTCCATCTAGCTAATATTTGGTGTGTGTGTTGATACATTTTTATCTGTTATGCTTTGTTAAATACTTGTATGTATTATGATTGTCATGGTTTTATGTTTAATATGTGCCGGGTCCTTTCTCTTTCTCTTTTCCCTCCCATCTCCTTTTCCTATCTTATTTTGTCAAGCCCCTTGGTATACCCTTGGTTTTTTAGTGTGCTTTAGAAATAAATATTATTATTTGATTATTATTATCAGTTGATGCGACGTCTGCTGATTTATGAAAAGACTGAAGAAAAACATCACAATGATTCATTGTTCTGGCTCTTTAGTCAAATTCAGAATAACCTGCAGATTGAAGCTATAACATATGCTGACTTCATGAATCAAAGAGAACAAACACTCACATTTCTTCAAACCAGGTTTCAGCCTCTGCTCTCCACCATGCTCCAGCCTGGATGACAAACAAAGTCTGAATGACACTTCAGAAAGATTTTTTAATGAATCACGACCTTCAGTCATATCCACCACTGAGATGAGCTGTAATCTGTGCTGCACACACAGACAGTCATAACTCTGAAGTGTGTTTCTGTTTGTGGTGCATTCTAGTGTTGCATTGAAGATTTTGTGTAGTCCAAAAAAGTTGACGTCCACACTCA
This sequence comes from Maylandia zebra, assembly GCF_041146795.1. Classification (NCBI taxonomy): domain Eukaryota; kingdom Metazoa; phylum Chordata; class Actinopteri; order Cichliformes; family Cichlidae; genus Maylandia; species Maylandia zebra. Next base: position 44,389,757 of record NC_135172.1, on the reverse strand, counting down.
GCCTCACATTCATTGTCTGATGACGACATTCACTCCGAGTCAGGTGGGCCCTTGTATAAGACGCTTTTTAGACTTAACAAAGACACACTCGCCCAGATGTTACATTAAATGTTAACAAACAATGAATAAAGTCTCAGATCGTCTGATAACCAGACTAATTGAACATGGATTTGTCTTTAATCCAAGACTTCCCAAAGACTAAACCTTCAGTAGCTATTAGCAGCTGTGAACCAGCCAATCCCACCAGTGTGACACAAAAACACTGTGTGAGTCTCATTTTAATCTCTTGCCTGAGAATTTTAAGCTTCCAGTGTTGATGCTCCACTCCAGCAGAAAGCAGCTTGGTGGCGGTGTCTCCTGGATGGTTGTAGCTCAGGTCCAGCTCACTCAGATGGTAGGGGTTGGCTCTCAAAGCTGTGGCTAGAGAAGTACAGCCCTTCCCTGAGATCATACAGCCTGACAGGCTGAGTATGCACCGAGAGAGAGATATAAAATGAAATCAGCTCGAGATGTTATTGGTATCTACTACCATACGAAATTTAAACATGATAACTTGAAAACTGTGGATGCTAGACTGTTAACAAGCAAACAAACTGAACTGATTATATGTGCCTTATCTTTGAGGGGAGAATGAACAAAGCCATGATGCTCTAACTGTCTGCATAATGTCGTCACTGGAATTTATATAGATTCATTTGCTGACACAGAAAAATAAGACAAAAAATGTAATGCTTTACGTTTAATTGAAATTTACAGGCAATGTTCTTTCGGTCCTTACACGTGTGATTGTGGGGGGTTGAATGATCTGGACTTACTTGAGTTTCTCCAGTGTACAGCTTGGACTCCCCAGCCCAATAGACAACAGCTTCACTCCTGAATCGTGCAGGTCGTTGTTACTCAGGTCCAGTTCTCGCATGCTGGATGGCTCAGAGCTAAGAGCTGAGGATAGAGCTGAACAGCTTCTCTTTGACAGATTGCATGCACTCAGCCTGGAGGAGAGTTAGTGAAACAAAGTGATACTCTTTCACATGGAGCAAGAATAGCAACAACAACAACTATACAATTTTTTGTTTACTCGACTAAAATGATTCAGTAAGACAAATCAGTATGACACAGACTGAAAATGTTATTGGTTGACAAAACCCCTACATACGTATTACGTATTATCTGTCCACCTACAGAACTTTGCTGGCTTCTTTCGTTATTGGTAGCAGTCTCAGAAAAGCATCCTCTGAAGCAAAAACTGAGTATTTCTTCAGATCAAACACGCCCAAATCTTCTTCCGATGACAGCAAGATGAAGACCAGAGCTGACCACTGAGCAAGAGATAGTTTTTCTGTGGAGAGCCTTCCTGATCTCAGGGACTGTTGGATCTCCTCCACTAGAGAAGAATCATTTAGCTCATTCAGACAGTGGAACAGATTGATGCTTCTCTCTGGAGACAGATTCTCACTGAGCTTCTTCTTGATGTACTGGGCTGTTTTCTGATTGGCCAGTGGGTTACTGTCCGTCTTGATCAACAAGTTCTGTAGTTTCTCCTGGTTGGTCTGCAGTGAAAGACCCAGAAGGAAGCGAAGGAACAAATCCAGGCTTCCATTTGGACTCTTTAAGGCCCTGTCAATGGAAATCCTGTGGATCTTCTTCGAAGATGTTTTGCTAAAAAGGAGTCGAAGGTTTTTCAGAGACATTCGTGGTAAAGGCATCACATTTTTGTTGCTGTTTATTAGAGACATCTTCACATAAAAAGCAGCCAGAAAATCCTGAACACTCAGATGGACGAAGCTGAACATCTTGTCTTTCCCTTTCCTCCCTCGCTCCTCTTTAAAGATCTCTGTGGAAACTCCTCCACATGCTGAGACAAAGTCAATGCTGCTCTCTCTCAGATCCTTCTCATAGAAGATCAGGTTGCCCTTTTCCAGCTGCTCAAAGGCCAGTTTTGCTAATGACGTAATGTATTGAATGCTCTTCTCTGGGCCATACTTTTCTTTTGTCCGATCAATCTGAAACATCAGGAACTCTGCGTACATCTCAGTCAGAGTCTTGGGCAGCTCTCCTCCCTCTCTGGTTTTCAACACATCCTCCAGAACTGTTGCAGTGATCCAGCAGAAGACTGGGATGTTACACAGGATTAGGAGACTTCGTGATGTTTTGATGTGGGAGACAATCCTGTTGGCCTGTTCCTCACCTTTGAATCTCTTCCTGAAATACTCCTCCTTCCGGGGCTCAGTGAACCCTCTGACCTCTGTGATGCTGTTTATAAACTCTTGGGGGATCTGATTGGCCGCTGCAGGCCGTGTGGTTATCCAGATGCGAGCAGAGCATAACAGTTTTCCATTAATGAGTTTTCTTAGCAGGACATCTGTTACTGTTGCCTTTGTTACATCGACAGAGCGAATGTCTTCAGAATGAAGGTCGAGATGAAGGCGGCTCTCATCCAGCCCATCAAACACAAACAGAAGTTTGAATTTACTCTTGTCATAGTTGGTGATTCCTGATGACTGAACATCTGTAAAGATGTAATTAAGAGCCTCCTGTGGGATGCCTACAGTTTCTGGGATGCATTCATGAATGAGCTCTGCCAAACTGAACTTTTCTCCCTTCAGAGGATTCAGCTGACGGAAGGTGAAGGGGAAAATCAGATGCACATCTTGATTGGATCTTTTTTCAGCCCAGTCCAAAACAAACTTCTGGACAAGGAAAGTTTTTCCAATTCCTGCGATTCCATTGGTCATCACTGTTTTGATGGGTTTGGATTCTCCAGAAGGATGCTCAAACATGTCTGTGGGTTGAATTGATTTCTCTGCTTCTGCTGGCTTCCATGCCTTTTCTAACGTTCGGACCTCGTGCTGTGTGTGGAAATGTGCGCCACACCTGGCTGTGATGTACAGCTCTGTGTAGATATCAGCCAGATGCTGTGTGTCTTTTGCCCACTCTTCTTCTGCACCCAAAAATTTATCCTGGAAATTTGACTGAAGCATCTGCTGGTAAAATGTGATGGGATGTGGCTCTGGTACTGGAACCATCATATCTATGTCAAAAATGAAGGATAAAAAAACGAAAGTGTAAAGTGTATAATTAAGATATTGAGGATTATTCAGCCCCGAGCCCATATCAGGTTTACTGGCATAAATTACGATGTTTCAGCTGTTTGTAGTTATTATAATTTTATACATTTTAAAATATTCCTTAAACCAGTGATATAAAGACTAGTGCTAATGAAAGTATACAATGGTCTACTCTTTTGGTTTCAGATGGTAGTAGTTGTTACCAATATGGAGAAAAAAAAATTTTATATAACATTTTGAAAAAACTCTTATAACGTCATTTAAGTGATTTGGTTATGGCAAACAGCAGAAAATGTGTTCATACACTTAGGTTGATATGGGAGGTGAATAACTACAAATCATGTTTTCTTTGCTCAGTTTCCCATGTTGTTATCCTCCCATAAATGGCAGAAAAGAGTGAATAACTTCATTGTTTTAGCTAACTACAGAGACACTACTGCTGTGTTTACCAAGCTTTGAAGTGAAAGTTTCAGTTTAGAACTTTGACCTTTAGTTTAAATCTTCTCTAGTAAGCTATGTCCAAGGTAAACTGCAAGTATGCTAGGTAGTATATAGAATGATTAAAACACAATAGTCTAGTGAAATCTCCAACTAGGGCTGAGCGATATGACCTAAAATCCACATCATGGTATAATTTGAAGCATGTGCGGTAACAATATGTATCGCGATATATTCTTTTCTTCTGTATAACGTATTTTACACACTATAAGGCGCACTTAAAATCCTATAATTTTCTCAAAAATCGACATAGCGCCTTATGTATGAATTCTGGTTGTGCTTATTGACCTCAAACCGATCTTATGTGCTACACGGTGCTCAAAAATCTGTCAAAAATGTTTTAGTCTGACTTTGCTAAGCTACGAAGCCGCATCGCTTGATGGATTGTTGGAGCATTACAGCTGCCGTAGTCAGGAGTGTCACGGAGTAATCTGGGTCCTAAACTCTGTCAGGTTCAGGTCCCAAAGTCAAACGATCACTGTGGCGTCACTGAGAGTTAAAAACTGTCTAAATTATTTCATCTTTAATAAAATGATCAGCGTTGCTGCTTTACCAGGTGTAACAATTAAGTTTAACATCCAGGCATCCATGAAAACAGAATTTATTACATTTAACAGAGTTAGAAGTTAGCAGGAAGTTAGCTCGCTAGTTTCGCTAGTTACCTAAACATGATATAGCATGTTCAGACTGAGAGATTTCTAAAACAAATTCAAACGTACAGCTCTACTATCACTTCCAACATAAATGAAGACAGAAAACTAAACAGCAGTGACGTTTATAGGGTTACTGAAGTTGGGCTAGCTGGTATATAATGTTGTGCTACGTGATCGCTAGCAAAACAGCTACGTTAGCATAGCATTAGCACAGTGAAGCTGGAGGATGAGCGCTAACTTCTTTCCACTCAATAAAAGTTAACATGAGGGTTTCTGGTGGTTAGGGACAAATGCAATCACATGGCAGGATGCTGTAAACGGACCAAACCTCAGTCAGGAGAACAACTGAGATAATCCATCCACAATACGAGGTTAGTCATTAATATACTGCAACAACATGGGAATAGAGCAGCTGCAGAGAATTCAGCATTAATGAATCAATGGTATGGAAGTGGAGGAAGCGCAGTTTTTGGCTTTCCCCATATTCCAAAAGTGCTCCGTCTCTTTGCTATTACTGTCGCCCGCCATAATTTCCAGTTTATGCTGTTTATGCTACTTTCTCTGTATCTATGAAGCGCCTTGAGGCGACTTTTGTTGTGATTTGGCGCTATATAAATAAAATTGAATTGAATTGAATTGTTTGCAGCCGCTGCAATGCTTTCGACCAAAACAGGCAGCTTGATGACACCATCAACATGCGCTATCGTAGTAGAGCGGTATAGTCAAAATGTCTGTGAAGGTTCTCAGTCATCCAGGTCATCGTAGTCAAAGGAGCTTGCAAAGAAAAGCGTCTGGGACCCACACCCAGTTTCCCACCTTGGCTCAGGCGATTAGAGGATCATCAGGGGGTCCTTTTGTCCCTCTGTGGGGGGAAACTCCCACTAGGTTTATATCTGGGACTCTCCACCATTTGACCTTAGAACTGAAGAAGCTTCTCGGATGAGAGGTGAAACGTCTTCAACCAACTTAAAGAAGTCCAGACGCTTTTCTTTGCAAGCTCCTTTGACTATAGTCAAAATCTCTACTGTTGGCCAAATTTATATAGTTTCTACCGCCCATCCCTATCTCCAACCTTTGTAAAGTTAAAATTCAGTAAAAGATTTGGATTAGAAATGCAACGACATCACAAATATTGAGTATTTGTTAATTAGCCAATCATCACGTTATCAAACCTGACAGTAGTTTTACCATCAGTCTCAGAAGTAGGAGCCTGAGTCTTAGAGGAGAAAAGTCCTTTCTTCTTTTTAGCCTTCCCAACACTGCCGTCATCTCCTTTCTTCTTCGTAGTCTTCCCACCATCTTCATTATCCGCTTCTTCCTTTGAAGTCTTCCCATCACTGTCATTGTCCCCTTTCTTCTTTGGGCTCTTCCCTCCATCTTCATCATCTGCTTTTTTCTTCGAAGTCTTCCCATCATTGTTATCGTCATCTTTCTTCTTTGCGGTTTTCCCACCATCATTTTCATCCCCTTTCTTCTTTGAAGTCTTCCCACCATTGATGTGCACTGATAGACAAACAGACATTATGAGCATTAAAAGAATATAACCTGCACTTTGTTGAACCTTTTCAGACAGCAGTGTTTGTCTTTTCCTGTGACTGACCTTCGGTTGTTGGGCTGCTGACAGAAAAACTCTGCAGCAGGTCATTTCTGTTAATTCTCTCTAAAACCACCTTGGTCACCTCCAAAGCTCCTTGGAGTTCATAGGTTTGTATGATCAGGTCCACAGTTTCCAGTCGCTTTGACGTCTCCAGACGGCTCTTTCTGATGGCAGGGCGCCCCCGAAGGACATCACCATGCTGCAGGAACCACTTGAATTTATCAAACTCTTCATCTCCCAAATCTTCCAGAGTGTTTAAGAGGTCCTCTGATGTCATCACGTCAGATAGTACTGCAGGCTCTTGTGGTACAACTGCTTTATTGGTCTCTGTTTACCTGTCAAACATGAAATCAGACTTTAAAATATCAGCTGTTCCCTTTATACAAATAAAGTTTATTAACAGGTTATTATGATTCTCTGTTTGTCTAAATTGAGATCAGTTCATGGAGCGCCTCGTTGGAAAATAATGCAAATACAGCATTAGAACTTTGTGGCTGGAAACATGGAATGAGATGTCTGATTGTCAGTGATTGTCTGTAATTGTCAGTGATTGTCTGTAATTGTCTGAGTGTCAGTGTCAGTGACTGCCACTAACTGTCAGTGATTGTCTGTATTTGTCAGTGAGTGTTTGTCCATCAAAAGATGGCGCCAGTGTGTTCGGCAGCCCGTCTCCACTGCTCTCTGCTGCTTCTTACCTTTCTGCTAATATGCTATTCAGGTGGCTCTGCATTGCTAACTTATGACCGGCTTACTCTTCTAAGTCTCCGGCCACCCTATACTTACGGGTCATACTTCCATGGATCGGACCCGTGGTGGAATTTAGGAGATACCACTCTGCTGCGGACGGATCACCTCTCAGGAATGATCTCCGCTTCCTTTGCACAGGAGACGCTACAGGAAAAGGGGTAAACGGAGTGGTGTCCGTGTCCGCATTAAGGCTTACCTAAAGGCACGGCTGGCTTTGACGTCGATGTGGATGCTCTCCGCCTTCCCCCGACTTTCTGGGAGCACTTTACCTTTAGATTGTTTAGGCATCGATGGATTCAAATAATTCAAATTATTCAATTCAAATTTTATTTGTCACGTACACAGTCATACACAGTGTACGTGACATGCTGAGTCGCTATGCTGAGTTGCAGGCCCGCCCTGTCGCCCCAGTGGTTTATTCGCCGGCTCCATGTTGGATTAAGCCTCCTAAAGGCGGCGTGTGTTATGGCAACCTATGCCGCCCGAGACGTGCTTCCAACTGCGACTCGGCGTCTTCGACTCGGATGGCGCTATTAAATGTTAGGTCGCTGACTAATAAGACTTTTATTGTGAGCTATTTTTTTACTGCTACAGGACTGGTTTTACTATTCATGACGGAAACTTGGATTCGTCCCGGTGAGTCTTTCCCTTTCTCAGAGCTCCTTCCTCCGAATTGTGCCTTTTTTAGCTCACCGAGACCTTCGGGCAGGGGTGGAGGACTGGCAGTGGTCTTATCACTGGCGATTTTAACATTCACATTTGTTGTAAAGATGATGTGTTTGCCAAGGATTTTCTAGCCTTAGTTGACTCTTTTAATCTTATCCAGTGGGTTAATGCACCTACCCACCTTAAAGGACATACCCTTGATTTGATTTTTTCTTATAGACTGGACATTTGTATCAGGGACATCAGCAACATTGGAATCTCCGATCATTTCTCAGTCATCTTTGATGCTGAGTTATGCAAATTGGACCAGAGCTTTGAGGGTCCTCGACGTCTTGTGCGCATAATCAATCCTGGGACTGTGGCTGAATTTTTGGCTGCTTTCTCTAAATCTGTTCTCCCTGACTTTGATCGTTCTACACCCTCTTCAGTTGATGATTTTGCTAACTCCTTTCTCTCTACCTGCTCCTCTATACTGGACGTTGTGGCCTCTATGAAAGTAAAACAACCTAGAAGCTGCTCTCAGCCGTGGCTAAATGACTCTACGCGCTTTACGACGCGTTTGCCACCAAGCTGAGAGACGGTGGAAAAAAGATAGGCTCCAGGTGTCTTTTGATATCGTTCGCAGGACCCACCTGGAATTTCAGAAATCTGCTAAGTTGGCTTTTCTGTTGGGTGTCATTGCGGATAATAGTCACAACCCACATATTTTATTTAAGACTTTTAACTCATTGTCCAACCCTTGTCCTGAAATGCCTAGATTGGCTTCCTTAGCCCGTTGTGAAAATCTTTTAACTCATTTTACAGGCAGAATCTTATCTCTAAGAGTCTCACACCCCCCTGTGATGAGTCAGGCCCCAGCATTACGATGCTCTTCTAACCTCAATCAGTTTGATCCAGTTTCGCTCCCTACTCTTAAGGGTATAACTGATCACCTAAAAACTCAAACGCTGCTCATGACATCCTTCCATCTCGCATTATTAAAGATGGGTTTAACATTATCGGGCCCTGTGTTTTATCATTAATTAACCTGTCACTGTTATAAACACGCTGTAGTGCAACCTATACTCAAAAAGAGCTCCCTTGATCAGAATGACCTCGCTAACTTTAGACCTATTTCCAAACTCCAGTTTCTGTCTAAAATCCTAGAGAAGATTGTTCACTCCCAACTTCAAACTTATTTGGTTGCAAATAATATCGGGGAAAATTTTCAGTCGGGGTTTAAGCCACACCATAGCACGGAAACTGCATTACTGAGAGTCTTTAATGATCTTCTCTCAATTGCTGACTCAGGGTGCCCTGTGGTGTTAATTTTGCTTGATTTGTCCTCTGCTTTTGATTTGGTGGACCATAATGTCCTTTTAATGAGGCTTGAGCATCTGGTGGGCATCACGGGCAGTGCCCTTAGCTGGTTTAAATCCTATCTCTCAGAAAGGTCCTTTTCTGTCACCATGGATACCTGCTCCTCCTCCATTGCCCCTGTTACCTCTGGTGTCCCCCAGGGGTCCGTGCTGGGTCCCATGCTGTTCTCTTTATACTTGTTACCCTTGGGCCGAATCTTTGATAAATACAATATTTCTTTCCACTTCTATGCGGATGACATTCAAATCTATTTTGAACTAGCTGAGGATGTCACGTCGTCGTTGCAACACTTCTCCGATTGTATGAATGAAGTTAAAATCTGGCTACTGAGCAATTCCCTCATTTTAAATGATAAGAAGACTGAAATTGTAGTCTTTGATTCTCCCTCCTCTCGGGCTGAACTAACTGGTATTTTTGGGCCCTTTGCTGACTCCCTTTCTGACACTGTGAGGACCCTGGGTGTTGTCTTGGACAGTTCCTTCAAGTTGGACAAACACGTGTCCTCTGTAGTTAAATCGAGTTCAATCAACTACGTCTAATCTCTAAGGCCAAGCCCTACATACCATGTAAGGACCTGGAGAAACGTATCCATGCCTTTGTTACATCCAGATTAGATTACTGTAATTCCCTTTACACTGGTCTCCATTCTGCCCTTGTTCACAAACTGCAGCTCGTTCAAAATGCAGCTGCGCGTCTCTTAACTGGAACTGGCAGGTTTGAGTCTATTACTCCAGCTCTTTCCGACCTGCACTGGCTCCCTATAAAACTTCGTATTGATTTTAAAATCTTATTGCTCACTTTTAAAATCATAAATAGCACCGCACCCAGCTATCTTAGGGATCTCCTCAGCTTTTATATCCCTGGGAGAGCGCTTAGATCAGGCCAAAGGCTCCTGGTGCGACCTAGATCTCGGCTCAAGACCAGAGGTGACCGCGCATTCGCCGCTGTCGCATCCTACCTCTGGAATAACCTCCCTCAAGGCATCTGATTCAATTCAATCTTTTAAATCTTGATTAAAAACTTATTTGTTTAGCCTTGCTTTCCCGCCTCCTACAGCCCACATTTTTGGTGTACTGTAAGTTATCTTTTTCGCTTTATTAATATTTATAATGTTTTAACCTTCAGCCTTTCGGGTTGTGCCTACTATGCCTGGTGTATTATTGGTTAGTTATGTCACCCGCCTGTTAGTATATTTTATTTGTATTTTGTGTTTTATATTTGTATTTATTATTGCTCTAACTCGTTCTGTGAAGCACTTTGGCATACCTGTGGTTTTTTAAATGTGCTACATAAATAGAATTGTATTGTATTGTCTGTGTCAGTGTCAGTGAGTGTCTGTAATTGTCAGTGAGTGTCTGTAATTGTCAGTGAGTGTCAGTGATCCTTTTTCATGCTTCAGCTCAGTGCTAAAACGGAGCAGCTCTGGTGTCACTCATTGACGCAGTCTCTTTCCTCTGCCTCTCACTGATTGGTGCAGCTTTGTAAACTGCTTTCTTTCATGCACTTCACAAGAATAAAATGATCGTGAATTTCTTGCTTGGTAACTCATGTGTGCTGACAGTCTGATATCACACAGCACCACCCAGCAGCAGCGGCTCACCTGCAGAGCCGCACCCTGCCTGACCGTCAGAGCTGTCGAAGTTTCCAGAGTGGATTTGTGCTCAGTGAGCAGGTTTATGTTGAACTTGTGTGGCAGAAGTTAGAGCTGCTGTTATCCCCGGCAGCTTTATACATCTAAGGCAGAGGTCCCCAACCCCCGGGCCTCGGACCGGTACCGGTCCGTGAGTCGTTTGGTACCGGGCCGCGAGAGTTGAGGCTCAGGTGTGAAATGTAGTTTTCAGCATTATTTTGTTATCGTTTTTATCGTTTACTCGGTTTTCCTGGGTCTTTTCCTGTGTGTTATGAATAAATCTTCTTTTTTTCGGTACCGGTACTAGTTTTATTTTGTTGTATTTATGCGCGACACCTTAAAGGCCGGTCTGTGAAAATATTGTCGGGCATAAACCGGTCCGTGGCGCAAAAAAGGTTGGAGACCGCTGGTGTAAGGTATACAGAGACATGAAATAAAACCAATAAAACCACAAGAAATTCACAGTGAAACACAAAACTATGAGAAGGTAATAAAACTGTAAACCTTAACTGCAACCCTGATTCACTGTCTTTAATCTTTACCTTGAAATACCTCATGTCTGTGTTTACTTGGTCTGGCCCGTATATGATAAACCCTATATGAGAATGCTGACTTTAATCTATACAGATTCCCGGGAGATTATAGCTTACACAGAATGAGATTAAATTCCTGGTGGCAGTGTTTCACATGAATCATATACAAACTGTCTGAAAGCTTTTTTTTCCACAGCGAAGCAGATGATAGACCAAACATCCCTTTGCATTCTTTGCTGTTGTTTGGTGCTACAAAAGTTCATTACAACAACTGAATTATTCAGTCGAGAACTTCTTCAATCTTGTGGAACAGCACCAGTAACAGATGCAAGGTTTCACTGATGGTTACATTAAATCTAAAGATGCAGCAAACGAGCAGAAAAAGGTTTCCTATAACCATACGTGCTGCAAAATAATGTCCAAGCATGACTCGATTTAAACTCTAATACAAGAAGATGATCGTCACAGGTACAGAGAGGAGCGCTCATCACAGCGCCGTGTCAAAGATGTCGTTTTTTACTGGGTTGGTGCAGCTTACATTGTTTTATGTGTGTAGACTTGTATATGCCTGATTATGTTATACTGAGCCATGTTGATTCATAAATGATTAAATAGCATTAATGAGGGTGGATTGAAAAAGTGTGGCCTCCATCCTACTGCTCTGCCTCAGTATTGTTTGATATATAAACTTTTTCATGTAGATGTTATTCGTTGTGAAATCCAGATTTATTTTAACTTGTGTGCAGAAAGCAGCTCTGGGACACACTGTTAATGCATCTGAAGTCTGCTGTAGTAAAACTGGAAACGAATGAAAGTGATGGTTACGCTCAGAGCCCGCTGTATGCAGACGAGTGCATACAGAGAGCGTCAGCAGCACTCGTGAACGCAGCCGTCCGCACTCACCTGTGTTTGCAGAAACACCTGACGGACGCATGCAGCTCGTCCTCTGCCTCCAGGTACGCTCGGTGCCGGGTGAGGTGTGGGCTGTTCTGTGGTCAGGCACTGCGATCTGTAAACTTCTTTCTCTGTGCGGCGCAGCGAGTCAAGTCAGCGGCGACGAGGGCTTCTGGTCATTCTGCGTTCCTGAGAAAGGTGCGCTCAGGTAAACGTCCCTCTGAAGGCTGAGAGGTTGTTATGAGCTGAAAGTCTGCTGACACATTTCATATGAAAAACGTTGGAAGGATTTGGATCTGGGCTCCGCCTCTCTCTGCACTGTCCTTAGACACATTCAGGCAGGTGTGTTTGTCAGGTAGATAAGGTTACCTGCAGCCTCACTTCCACAGAACTGCATCACCCCTACAGCCTCTGGCATTCCTTTAATATATAACATGTGCATACAGGGGCCTGAAATGTTTCCACAGCCAAAGAGCCAATCAAAGCTCAGGACTGAGAGAAAGCAAGTTGGTTTCCTGTCAAATTCTCCACACAGGTCAGAAACTTTTATCCAGAGTGGCTGATGGGAGCAGATCCTTCGCCTCCATCAGGTGCCAAATATTTCACCATCGCCTTTTATTAAAGAATAATCCCTCTGATCGGTTATCATCAGCACGACAGCACACGGGACTCAAACACTCCCACTAACAAACGTTAATGTGTGAGTCAGTGCAGCATCACCAACTGTGATTATTTGATCTGTCAATCGATTTCTGCGTCACCCCCTCTGATGCATGTTGATCTGATAAACGGCTTAGTTTCATCCCGCGCTCCTTGTTCCAACAAAACAGGAAACAAGCTTATATATGCATTTGCCCTGGAAGCCTGTCCACTCAAACTCAAAGGGGACGCATTTGTGTCACATAATGAGCAACTGCAACCACTAAAGGAGCGAGATAAGTACAGCCCGCAGTGAAAACTGCCAACAGCCTGGAGCAAAGTTTCAGGAGAAGGTGCCAAACCTGCAACGACTGTGTTAAACTCAAACATTTTCCTGGGAATCAGCCGGGCAAGACTGGACCCGTCTGTCTAGATCCTGGGGTGGCAGCGGGGCAGGAGACGTTTGTCCTCAAACCTGCCGATCAGGTGGTTAGACAGAAGATTTGTAGGCTCTTGTATTTCTGCAGGTAATACAGGAACAACAGGACTGCTGTCAGTGTTTGAAATGTGGCACACAGAGGGCAGCAGCCGTCTCAGCTCATTAGAAAACAAACTTCCAGTTTAGGTGAAAGTTTCTCTTCGTCCTGGGAATTATTACTCTGCTGTCATTCAGCAGCTTTCCCAGAAATTATAACAAACATGTCCCGGGATGAAAGTCGGGATGGTTTCCAATTAGGGCCGGGTATCGTCACTGATTTCTAGAATCGATTCAATTCCGATTCACAAGGTCCCGAATCGATTCGATCCACGATTCGATTTAATTCGATTCGATTCGATTCGATTCGATTCGATTTAAATCTGGGAAATTCTGACAGTCAGAAATATTATAATTCAGATCAGTATATTTACATATTTTTTATCAATAAAAAGGAAGCTGACACAAGACTTTATCACAGGTGTGAGCGTCACAGCAGAGGCCTTTGTGTCAAAGTAGCTGAAGATAAAACAGAAAAACATGAAGGTGATTTTTCCTGGCCTGGATTTTATACAAATATTCTGCAGCACATCAAAAACGAAAGAAAACCTTGAATCAACACATGAACGTTACCTCTGAGTTGCAGCGGTTTTATTAGAGACACAGCGTTTTGCATTTTCCATAATTTTAGAAAGTTTAAATTTGTTCAGTATTGAACGGCAGAAATTAGGTTTTCTTTTCGGAAGTATGTAAAAGGGAAAAAAACAGCGGCCGACAGCCTGTAAACAACAGTAGACTTGTGCATAACAAGCAAGCGAATAATGAAGAAAGGGAAACTGTTCTTGAAGTACAGAGAGAGAGAGAGCTGTGCATCGCGGTGGAAGCAAAACAGCAAAAGTCAGAGTGAATTCATGACGATGTTTATGTGAAGCGTAGTTTGGATCTTCTTTTGCTGCTGGTTCGGTCAATAGTGTTTGGAGAGAGATCAAACTAACAGCTTTAGAATCAGCGCATAAATGGCGTGAACACAAAGCGCCGACCCACCGAAACATCAGAATCAGCGAGCTGTCGGCTTTCAGCCCCGACCGTGAGAAAGGCGACATCTCACTGATTCTGATCCGCGGGTCGCGCTGTGTGTTTACGTCTATGTGCAGAAGCCGTGTTCCTGCTCTCATTTACTGTCTTAACTGTTTGGTGGTTCTTGAAATTTTGTGAGATGTCACCAGAGATTCTGGCATTTCGGGCAAAATAAATTTATATTAAAAAAATCGATTCAGGATTTTAATGAATCGATTTCACGTTATCCAAGCCAGAATCGATTTTAATCGATGAATCGATTATAAAAACCCAGCCCTATTTCCAATGTTGTTCCTGTTTCGAAGACAAACTTTTAAACTCCATCACGTTTAAAGCTGGTGGAGTTTAGTGCTCTAGGTGTTTGAGATGAATACCTGCAGCTGTGGATCTCAGGTGAGCTCAGACTGATGATGATGATGAAGCACCTGACAGGTCTCCAGAGTCTGCTGTGTTTGTGCACAGTCGCGTGCACGTGTGCGCTCACTCTGATCTTCTGTGAAGGAGTGCCAGCATCCTGCTGTGCTCCCTCTGTGGCTGATAAACCTGGGAGCGCATCGTGTCTAAAACAGCTGACGTGGATCAGTTCCAGCTGTACAGGGTCGTCACTGTTCACGGTTGGTGTTCAGAACTTTGGAACACCATCCAGAGAGATGTGATCGTGGAGTAGGAAACACTGGTGTGGCCGTTTCATGGACTGAACAGGCAGAGTGTTATCACTGGCAGGTCAGTGCATAATCAAAGACCTGAGTCGTTATGGGCACAGTTAAATCGAGTGGCTCATTTTGTTCTTCTTTTCAGTTTTATGGAGGAGCATGGTGTATGAGATTCACTTCATGAGCTCCACTTACTTTGTCTTCATTGTTTATATTTGCCCCGTATCCAAACAGCTGCCAGCAGAATAACCGTGGAGGAGGGCAAACCCGTCTGCAGCTGTGCAGGGGGGCATTGTTTTTTTTATGTGGTAGAAATCTGCTGCAAGGACCGAGCGGTGCCATCTAAGGACTGGATGCCACTGGAGGTGCCTGGAAAGGACGTTCTCAATCTGAAGGCCACCTGTTCCCTTGGAGGGTGGTAGGATGCAACGATTTGCAATTTTTTTGGATTAACGTTTTTTCTGCGATCTCAAGACGCTTTATGTTTTTACTTTTTTCCTTTTTGGGTCAGATCTGATTCCACTTAACACAAAAAACTGATGCATCTAAAAGCAAAACTGTGACCAAAGACAATCCAAATAACTTGAACACTTACTAAGAACCCTGAATACTAAGTGCACTGAACTGAAATGGACAGCCTACCTGATACATTTATGGACACTTTAAGTGATATGTTGTACATTGTTGAGATTTACATGTTTGAAATGATTTAAATGTTTTGTTCATGTCTATGTTTTGGACCATTTAAAGGTTGAATACACTCAAATCACTTTTCTCCCTTTAAGTTGTTGTCAGTGTCTCATTCTGAGTGGAGGGATATTCCTTCTTTAAGGTGAGTTACCACTGCCAGTCTCCTTACGATCCTACCTGAACCCAACGAGTAGATTCTCAAATATTGACTTTGTATGACAGATTACTGTGGATTCGACTGATTTTGGACTACTCAGTTAAAAAGGGTGACACATAACCCAAATATGATTAAAGGGCTAATGTAATTGAATTTGGTCATTCCTTATAATTATTGTACACTTGTAGAAAAATAACCTGACAAGCAAAAAGTCTTGGGGCAAATGAACATCTGTTAAAAGGTCAAAGCAAAAATGAATCCTCCAATCACAACATAGGAAGGTGAATATGAAGTATACAGTAAATTCAGCTTGATCTCCAAATGACCACAAACTGTTTGGATGCCTGGGTCGTTGACCCCGGGTTTTTGAGTTTATTATATTATTTATCATTTCCAGTCTTTGGTTTCTTTGTTAGAGTTCTTTCTTATGGTTTATGTCTCTGTGTAATCCTTAGTTGCTGTCTCCCCTGTCGGCTATATCCCCGTGTCTGCCCTGGTCTCACGTCTCTGTTCCCTCTGTTGCAGTGCCTGCTTGTGAGTCTGTCTGTAAGTTCAGTCTGTGTTATGTTTCCTGTTTTACTTTGAAAGTCCGTGTCTCATGTAAATGTGTCTGGTTTTGCTTCCTTTGTCTTGTTAGGCCTGATTTGCCCCAGCTGTTTCCCTCCCTGATTGCTCCCTCTGTGTATTTAAGCCCTGTGTTTCAGTTTGTTGGTGTTGTGATCTACCCTCATCTTGCTGTGTGTTCTGTCTGCGTAGGTGTATTTTGTATTCTCAGTTTTGTTACCCTTTTGAGTTCAGCATTAAAGCTGTTTTGAGTTCACTTTGCGTCTCCGAGTGTCTGCACATTGGGTCCTCCTACTACTACTCCTGCCTGCACACAGCCGTCACATAACACTAGTGATGGGCAGAAGAAGCTTTCTGAAGCTTGTATTGAAAAACGGTTCATTACTCGAAGCTTTTCAACACAGTCCTCTCTGGTGACATCTGGTGGCCAAAAATATGAAGAGCAGCTCGAATCCACAAAATAAAACCAACTGCTTCATTAAGATTGCTCACTCTACAGAGTGGAGTTCTGTCTGATATTGGGCCGCCGTTGTGTTGCTTTGAACGTGTATTTTTTGGTGGTTAAAAAAATGTGTTTTATTTGTTTAATAAATAATTTTGACCAGTAAACTTTCCTTGTTTAAACATGCACCATGGTGTGGTCTTTCTTTGCTTGTGACTTCTTGATGTTGGTACATAAAATAATTGAAAAATACCACGCTACATATAACATACATATAATAATGTACAATACATTATGGAGTATGCTCTGAGGTCTTGCCTCCATGCACTAATGCAATTAATCGCTAGACGGGTGTATTTATAAATAATATTATATTAGGGAATTTTTCCTATTTATATTTTTGGACCTGGGGGTAGAATTGATTGTGAAATGGAAAAGGAAAATGCTTATGAACTTCGAAATTAAAAACATGATGCATTTAAGGTAACCCTTTTTCTTTTTTTTTTTTAAGAAGAGAACTTGTTCCACTGTGCGATGGCCGAACCTGTTCCTTTTCATGGAGATAATTTCTCCTGCTTAAGGAAAATCCCTTCACATGGAACAGAGACAATTACAATATTATTATTATTATCATTATTATAACCACATCATCACATGGCTGTTTCTCACAGCAAGATCAACGTCAGACTCCGCCCTCTGCTGGTGAGCTGCAGGAACTACAATATTATTAACCCTTAAATAAATACTGTTAGACTTTTATCTGTTGGCCTCGGTCAGATTAAAATATAACAGCTGTGTACATATATGTTATTACTGGATTGCCAACCTTCCAATTAGGATATGACCTGCTCCACCCCCTGAGCTACAGCCGCGGAGGCCGGAGGACCAGACGTGGTTAATCCACATCAGTTCCTGCAGACAGAGGCAGATGAAATCATTGCTGGTGACAGCATGAAGCTGTCTCTGTTTCAGCACAAAGTCAGCTGGGTCCAAAAGCAGATGTTAAAAAGCAAATAACTGATTTTACCTTTTACAGTAAAGTGCTCATGACGCTAGCCCGAGTCTGACAGGAAGCAGGTGGAGGGCTCACAGCAGATTGTTGGATTGTTGTGTGTCTGACAAGGTGATCAGCAACACAGGGGCACCACAGGGGACTGTCCTCTCCCCCTTCCTCTTCACCCTCTACACCACAGACTTCAGCCACTGCACAGAGACCTCCATCTTCAGAAGTTTTCTGATGACTCTGCGGTGGTTGGATGCATCAGCAGGGATGATGAGACAGAGTACCGGGCTGTGGTCGACTCCTTTGTCACGTGTGTGAGCAGAATCATCTGCAGCTCAACGTGGCAAAGACCAAGGAACTGATCGTGGACTTCAGGAAGACCAGGAAACACTTGACCCCTGTTTCAATCCAGGGGGTCAGTGTTGACATTGTGGAGGACTATAAATACCTTGGAGTACACATTGACAATAAACTGGACTGGGCTAAAAACACCACAGCACTTTACAGGAAGGGCCAGAGTCGTCTCTATTTTTTGAGGCGACTGAGGTCCTTCAACATCTGCCAGAAAATGCTGAGGATTTTCTATGAGTCTGTGGTGGCCAGTGCGATCCTCTATGCTGTTGCATGCTGGGGGAGCAGGCTGAGGGTCGCAGATGCCAACAGACTTAATAAACTGATCCGTAAGGCCAGCAATGTTGTGGGGATGGAGCTGGACTCCCTCAAGGTGGTGTCGGAGAGGCGGATGCTGTCCAAGATAAAGACAATGTTGGATAACACCTCCCACCCACTCCATGACATGTTGGTCAGTCACAGGAGCTCGTTCAGTGAGAGACTGAGATTACCCATGATGCACCACTGAACGACACAGGAAATCATTCCTGCCTGTGGCTCCCTGTACAACGCATCCACCTAACACACTGTTTACTGCAACAGCTACACCCTTCTTGCACATGTTCTTTTTCAGCTATTTATTAATAAGTGACTTTTATGTATATATATGGTTGTATATATGGTGCTATTCTTAGTTAGTGTCTTGTCTGTCTCTGTTAATGCTTGTTTGTAATGGAGCACTGTAACGAAAAGTAATTTCCCCCAGGGATCAATAAAGTTTTCTGATTGTGATTAAAGCCTACCCCCACCACACAAACGAAGCTGCCAAGATAAATGATTTCAGAACCTTTCCCAGCTTTGACATGACCTTTGACCTCTACACACACTGACTCCTTTTATATATTAAAAATGTGGTTGCACAGGCGGAGAGCACACTGATGTCAGTACTCTGTGCAGCGCTCCAGAGGACGTGGCGTCCATGCCTGGGCGGGTCTGACCTCAGATCAGTTTTAAGAGAGGTCTGTTTACACCCGACCATGTGACCCATCTGCTGACAGCTCACCTGATAAATGTTCCTCCTGCTGTTTCTTTAAAGTTGCTGCCATCAAAATGAAATGAAACAGGAAAATGTATAAATATTCGATATGATTTCAGTGTTCTGTGAATCAAACATCACATATCATGAGATTTGTGAGTCTTTGCATTCTGCTTTATTTACACTGCGTCCTGACACCCTGACAGCCAAACACTGAGAGAGTGGGCTTTTTGGAGTTTTCTCACATTATTTTCAGGTGTGCAGAGACACGGTACCTCCCAGATACCTGTCAGCTGTGGCTCTGCTGAGCAGGTTCAGTCCAAACACGAATCCTGAACGTCAAAGCTGGTCAGCAGACAGAACGGCCAGGGGCGCCTCCAGAATGTTTTCATAGGGGTGGCCACTAAAAATATTGGAGTGACACCAAAAACAGAATTTCTTTTTATCAAGCTGTTGTCAAATATAGGTTACCTGGAAAACATGGCAAAAGAGAGAGAGAGAAAAGAATGAGGTGCTTGTTACTAAAGTTATATCACTGAAAACAGAGAAGATTTGAAATCCAGACGAATCTGTTCTGTCCCAACCATCGCTGTTACGATTCTCAGCACAGCTGAGCAGAAGCAGGTTAAGAGCAGTGTGGGAGACGCCAGTGTGGAGCTGGGCTGAGTATACGAACACTTCAGCCTCCTTTTATCCAAGTGTCGGGTTTATTTCATGCCAGACCCCGGGGCCCACACCAGCTCGAATTTAATGGTTGAGACGCTTTTCCCGTCTCGAATAATTAGACACACGTGTGCTTTAAATCACTGAGGAGGGACTTTAGAAAGGTGCATTCACACAACATATTGTTGTTCTGCAGGTGCTTCCTGTGTGGGTTCTCGCCCACAGTCCAAACAGTCAGTGGGGTCGGGTTAACAGGTGACTCTAAACTGACTAAAGGTGTGAATGTGAACTGGCCATCTGTCTGTCTCTCTCCGTCAGCTCTGCCACAGAGGTGCACCTGTCCAGGTGGACCTCCTCTTGCTCTGAGGCAGCTTGGACTTGTGCCCAGTCCGATTATTTTTCATATTTAGGTCTGCTCAGCGGAGTTTGTAACAGCGCTTTCCACTTAAAGAAATAAAGTTTGGATTTTAAAAAGTGCTGGGAGAGAGGCGTGGTTCAGGAATACTCGAGTACAAGCGGCCAACTGGTGTACATGAGTATGAGTACTCAGTTACATCCATTCACCTGTTCCACCTGGAAGTTTGTGGAGCAGCAGAACGCAGCGGTGCATGCTGGGTGATCGTGAGGCAGGGCAGCAGCAGCAGCCGGCGGACTCCACCTTCAGCACGGGCTTCACAGTCAGCCGTCCCGCTCCGACGACAGCCCGTGTGGAACCGAACCATGGACGCCAGCGGGCGGCCTCTGACGGTGAGCCCGGCTCTTTCCTTCGGGATGAGACAGTTGTTGTCACACGAAACGCTGAGCTAAGCTAAGCTAATGCTAGCTCAGCTGCTTCTTGGCTTGTTGTCGTTGGTGAAGCTAGCTGCGCAGTTAGCAGGAGCAGCTAACGTCAAACCGACTCGTTCCTGAAGGGTCCCCGGCCTGTGTTTATCTGTGTACCGCCGCTGTGTGCCAGCAGAGCCGCCCGGTAAAGTACCAGCATAGTAATCAAGCTGGCTTCAGCTTTCCACACAAGCTGACCGAGCTAGTCCCGCCGAGCTCGGGCTGCTATTAGCCGCCGAGCTGTCCTGCTAGCTTCCCTGTCGGGCTCGGGCTGGGCTCAGACAAGTCGGTTCTGCTCGGGACAAACTCTCAGCCCTCCGTCGTTTAGCCTGCTAAGCTACCTGGGAGTTTACTGAGCCTGCTACGTTAGCTTGTTAGCTGCACTTTAAGCGCTGACGTCAGACAGGTGAGACTGCTGGGGGGGGGCTCACAGTGTCAGGTGTAGAACGACTGTCAGGAGGCTGAGCGCCTGTTGAAGGTGACCCCGCTGAGTGCGCAGGTAAACCCATCTTAAACATGTTTACCTGCCCTGACGTTAACACGTCACCGTTTGTGGGGTCTGAGGGGTTAAACGGCTCGCGCTCGCCTGACTGGTCTCTCAGGACTGCATACCTGAAGTCCAGCTCAGCTCTACCAAACACAGGTAGGCTCCGCCCACCGCCGGTCACAGCACAAACACAGGCCGTCCAGGCCAGCAGGTAACCCGAGAGGGACTTCCCCTGCAGAGCTGCAGGAAGGTACCTTCATCAGAAACTCAGGTGTTTCCTTACCTGGCTGGTTGTTTCAGTCCAAACTCAGTGAAATTTTAAAGAGCTGAGGTCTGTGCTCGCTTCAGATCAGGATTTGGAAACGTGATTCAAGCACACAAATACAGTTAATGAAAAGAAATAATGACATCAGGCCCCCACACGCCAGGTGTCAGGGGTCACAGGGTCACAGGGTCACAGGGCGAGAGAGAGAGCGCACAGCTGAAATCAGAAGTAAGACAGGAGACAGGTTACTTTAAAAATGGTGTTTGTTTTTATTTAGTGACAAAAATTTTATTATCTTATACATTTGTGAAAGCTGTGTGTGTGATCAGAACTGTGATGTCAGCAGAATAAAGTCATATAGTTTCTGACATCATCATTTTTGTTAATCACATAAATAAATAAGATTATTAGTGATGAGTCAGAGTCCTGTTTAAAGCTCGGTGCTGAACATCAGGTTGATGCTCCGTGTTGTGAGAGGTTTGTGTCCACGCCTGTCGACTTCTATCGTGTTCATTCAAACAACACGCTTTCATGTTCACGCTGCAGTGATGATGTGATCCCGCAGCAGTGACATCAGAGGTTTCATTTCCTCATTTCTGTCGATGATGTGTTTGTGACGGTGTGTTTCGCCGTCGCTTTGACGCCGTCTGCACTCTCGGGGCTCGTATTACTCGATGAGCTGTGACTCGAGCCTCTCGTTGGAGATCATCGGTGTTGCTGAGAGGCGTGCTCGGCTCCTCGCCGCGTGGATGAAGCGCGCTACTGTTTTTTTACTTATTTTTGAATGTTTGTCCTGTGATTCGCTGCTCACGACGTTCTCTCGCTCTTTCAGGTATAGCCCGGAGGATTCTTCGATCACCGCAGAGTCATGGAGCCAGACGTGATCCGCATGTACTCCTCCTCTCCGCCACCCATGGAGGACGGCGCTGAGGAAGAGGACGATGAGTTCGGAGATTTTGGCACCTTCTCTGGCATCCCGAACAGCATCAGCTTCTCAGAGTTTGACACTCCGACCACTTTTAACCAGACGCAGGCTCTGACCGCCACTTCGCCGCCGGAGCTGATCAACAGCAGAGGGGTGGTGGGCTTCAGCCATGGCTCCACGAATGGCGCCCTCAGCCGCAGTGATGAGCTCTCAAAGGCGAACGGTGTCGTGCTGGCGAGTGCCTCAGAAAGAACTGAGATGAAAAAGGTCCTCGCCAGCTGTGTGGACTTGACTGCGAGCGACACCGCGGATTGTAACGGCGGCGAGGTGCTCACAAACGGGTTTGATGTTCAGGGAAGTCCTTCCTCCCAGAATTCTGTCCATGATCGCATAAAAGGAACGTCCCCCGAGGACACGGGCAGTGCCGGAGGCCCGGAGGACAACTTTGCAGACTTTGCTGCTTTTTCCGATGCTGACGGACGCCTCGACCAGACGGCGAGCTCGCACTGTCCACCGGGCGTCAGCCATAATGTAGAGCAGGGACTGACTTCAGAGGACGATGTCAGGGACACAAACAGAACTGAAAACGACGCATTCTGCTCAGAGTCTCTCTGCGTCCCCGCTGAGACGCCGGACCGGCGTGCTCACATGGATGCTGACTCTCGACAAAGGGATGTGGCCTTGGCGGCAGATTGTGGCGCCTCAGAGGCCGTTTGCACTGACAAACTGTTCGCCGTGAACAGGGCGGATGTAGCTGACAGCAACGGTTCTGTAGACGGCTGCGGTGAAAAGCAGCTCCTGCCCGACACAACCGGAGACAGCGAGGCGAGGCAATCGGATGAGAAGAGCTCCGGGAACGAGACGGAGACCGAAACGGAGACGTCGTTTGGCCGTCCACTGTCCACCGACGCTCTGGAGGAGTACGGCGACGTGAGCACCACGGGCTCGGTGCCCTCGCCCCCACTCCAGGGGGAATCCGCCACACCCGCTGACGACAGCCAGATGGCCGAAGACGGCGACGAAGACTTCGGGGACTTCGGAGACGCGGGCTCTTTCGGCGCTCAAGGCTTCGCAGACTTCGATCAGTTGGAGGTTCAGCACGATCCGGTCGGATTACAGAGTTCTGCTCTGGTGCAGGAAGCTGCGACCGCCAAGGACAACGCAGAAGAAGACGACGACTTTGGCGACTTCAACTCCCCCAAATTTAACTCGGGTGAAAACGAGGGGGAGGAGGGAGGAAAGTTTGCCGACTTCCCTGTGAGCAACAGTTTTGGGAATTTCAGCTCGGCCGGTGGCGGCGAGAGCGACGCCGGGTGGAGCGCCTTCGGGGAGCAGCAGCAGGAGGAGGAAGAGGGGGCTTCATGGGCGGCGTTCAGCGCTGAGACGAGCTTCTCACTTCCTGCAGATAGCAGAGGAGTGGAAGAGGAGAAGCAGGAGGAGGAGTGGCATGAGAGTAAAGCACCTGCGGTCGGCGAAGAACCCAGCAGCACTGACAGTCAGCCGGTAAGGGACACTGGGCACACTGGGAGGACTGGGACGTGATTCTGTTTCCCATGTTTAAAATGCAGAGATACTCCAGAAACCTGTGACATCACACTGATTCAGTTAGAGCAGGATTACACGTTTCCTGTCTTAAAGGTCATGATAACGATGTGCTGTCCACAACCCAAACAGGAAGTTAATGTGAAAGCTTTAAATCTGTTCCACTTCCTCTGCTCACACCCAGCTGACTCACACACTTCCGCTGTGCAGATGTGTCGTCCACACACACGACTCTGGGCTCGGAGTTCACCGAGTTAAACAAACCCGAGCATGAAGCGCTCAGACAGGCTGCAGACCCGCGGCGCTCCGTGTCGCTTCAGCACTTTCTGCTGTGGCTGGCAGGCGAACAACACAGTAGGAGGGGCCCGCAGACCGCCGCCACCACGTACTTTGTACACTGTATCCAGGATGTCTTCATCCAGGATCTGCAATATCTGTCAAATTTAAAAAATAGTTTGCAGCTGGAACTTTTTGGGTTAAGTTCTCCTTAAGAGGATCCGTGTGAGGCTTTAGCACCGCTGTCATTAGGTTCCTCCGGATGAAGGTAGAGCTGTTTCTAAACTCTGAGCATGCTCACTCACCTGCTCCTGTGGATGTGCACAGGTGAACTCAGACTGATGATGATGAAGGATGGCAGGTTTGGGTCAGGTGGGAAGGTCGGTCAACATCTCGAATCATGCGCCTGTAGGGACAGGAAGTGATAGGAATTTAGCGTTTCTGATTCCATCATCAATATCACTGATTGATTCCTCATTGGCTCCTGTTTGAGACTCGGCAGCGTATCAAAGACTTTCTGCTGTGGGTCACATGCTTGTGCATGTTGGAGGGATTTCCCTCAGTGTTGGCTCATTACTCAAAGAAATGTCATTAATTACTCAGAGTACTTCAAAGTAACTCAGTATTTTACTTCATTACTTCTGCATTTCTCCATAAAATATCCTGAAACTCGTTGTGTCATAATAGGGCGGCTCGATTATGGCAAAAATGATAATCTCGATTATTTGACGATATTTATTTAACAATAACAACGTGTTGAATAATGACTTTAAAAAATAATATAAAACAGTGTGCAAATACTGATAACAGTGCAAATGTTTGCAGTATAAGAAATAAATGAAAAATGTAAACATCTGTGTTTAGTGAGCTTTGCAGTGTTGCTCTGTGGTGCAGCTACGACACCGTAGCAAAGTTTACACACTGTGTCTACTTGATCCACGTCTGACTGAACCCATAATGTTTCCACACCACTGAAGTTTTTTACCTCTGTTCAACCAGCAGCAGTCACTCTCCTCTCCAAATAACTGCTCAGCTTTTTGAGCTTCCCTCAGGTCCTCTTAATTGTTGTGACACGTGTTCGAAACGCAGAGCGGTGCGCTCGATTTGCCACACGGAGCAGCGCGAGAGTAAAGCACGAGGGAGGGGCTGATAATCGGCTCAGTCATTTTTAATGATCGTTGAAAGCCCAGATCGTAATCGAGATTAAAATTCGATTAATTGAGCAGCCCTATGTCATCATCACAGTTTAACAACATGAGGTCACAGCCCCACACACCAACACGCTGCTCTGCGCTAAATCAAATCACCTTTATTGTCACATCACGTGTGCAGCTACACGGTACAGCACATGCGAGTGAAATTCTTGTGTGCGAGCTTCACAAGCGACAGAGGTGTGCAAAAAATACAATAACATAAAACAAGCAAAATATAAGGATGGTAATAAATATATGTACAATATAAGAGTGTATGCATTACTGGATGTGTGTACTAAATATGTTTTTCTACGTGTGTGTGTGTATTTTACATATTAAATAGAGTAAACAATAAATAAAATATACAGGTTGGTAGTTGCTAATGACACGCGTGATCGTTCTCTTAGTGTTTAGGTATGAACACAAAGCAAAGATGGAAACCAGCACGGTCGTCATGGTGATTCTACTGTAGAAACATGAACAGGTAGACTGTTGAAGTTCAGCTTTAACATCACTCTGGGCTCTCGGCTAGCTTAGCACTAGCATGCTGTCTGTGCAGGTGCTTGTGTTAGCAGCATAATGCGGTTTCTTCATTATCTCGTCCTTTAGTCCAATAAAAATCAAAGTAGTGTCCACGTCCACGCAGACCGCCCCTATTTTCCTCCTCCGGCACACAAACTCAAATCAGCTGATTGAATTCCAAGGAACTGGAAGACTGGGGATTCCAGTCACGACGTGACAGCGGCTCGATAAGTTGGCCCAGAGTTTATCGACCCCTCTGTGAGTTAAACAGCAGCAAGGTGATCAAAGTGATCAAAGTTTAATATTAGAAACATGTAAAGTCAGTAAACACAACACAGACTGAAAGCTAGGGATGGGTATCGTTTAGGTTTTATCCGATACCGGTGCCAAACCGGTACTTTTGACACGGTGCTTAAACGGTCTGGTTACTGCCGTTTATGACAGAACCGGTGCCATGATACCGGTACCCATCCCTACTGAAAGCAGCGAGAAGTGTCTGCAGGGAAGTCATTCAGACTGTCAGTTTATCAGCACAGACAGATGTTTATTGTCCATTTCTGAGGGACTTAAATCCACAGCAGCCGTTACATAATAACAACGAAACCATTAAAAACCTGCAAACTGGTATGACAGTGTGAATAAGGCCAGTCTCACTGTGGGCTCGTACAGCACGAAGTTAAAGCAGATATGAACCAGCAGCTCTGCCCTTTGGACTCTTTGCACCATCACCTTCACCTGAGGGTGAAGCGCCCCTTTAACTGTAGTCAGGCCCAGACTGTGAAGTTGAGTCTGACGCTGCCATCTCTCTGCAGGCATCGCTGTTCAGCCGTGTGGAGAAGCTGTTCCAGGTGAGCTTCCCTCAGAGCGCCACCCGACTGCTGGAGGACCAGGTGGTGTCCCTGAAGGCTGTCCTGGAGCCTCCTGAGGACAGACGCCCCGGAGCTGAGGAGGGGGAGGAGAAGAAATCATCATGCAAGAGGTGAGGGTCTCCTCAGCGAACCTCCTGGTTATGAGTGATCCATAGGTGTTTCCGTACCCGCTCCATTAAGAGCTGCTCCCACTCATGAACCCTGTTTTTGACTCCGCTGCGTCTGATTGGCTGCCACAGGTCCATGTACGGTGGCGTGTGGACGCAGCTTCAGGACATCCACGAGGCGTTCGGCCTCAGATACCAGTGGGGCGGCTCCCACTGCAACAAAGCACTGCTCTGCTGCCTCGGCATCGACACCAGAAACATCGTGAGTACACGCTGCTCCCCTCTGAATGCGTCGTCTCCTAGCCCCGCCCAGATACTCTTCAACATAGACTGTAGATAAAAGATGGTTCCTGGTCATTTGTTGGTATGACTAAAGGCGTTCCTGCTGAGGCGGCAGCTGCGCTCGAGGTTTGAATCCTAATCGGTCTGATTTCCATGTTTCAGCTGTTCACAGGACAGAAGAAGCAGCCGGTCATCGTGCCCATGTACGCCGCCGGCCTGGTGAGTGCATCCAACAGACTCTATTTACAGCGACATAAAGTCAGGTTTACTCATGCAGCACGTTTAAGATGTTACTAACAGCTAAATTAAAGCCGCAGGTAAATAAAGATGAGCGCTCAGCTCCACAGTGACTGTGAAGGATCAGCTGTTGATCAGCTGATGTAAGCAGGGGAGGGAGGGGGACAGAAAACTGCTTCCTGCTTGATTTCAGGACAAGATGAAGATCTTTAAGTTTTGGGAACTTGAGAACAGGAACAGTGGTGATACAGACAGTTTCATTACAGCAGGAACATCAGTTATTCTCATTTCTAGCTGTGAAACGCTGACAGGTACGTGCGTTTGGGAACTTCAGATGTGACGCAGGATGAAGTTGATACCTTGACCTAAAAGTCAGAGGTCAAGTTTTCTGAAAATCTCGTGACTGCAGTAAATGAAACATCACAGACTTTCACATTTGTACCATCCATGCATCTACGAGGAGGCCGCCAGGCAGCGCTGCAGGCTGTTTAAACGCGTTTGTCATTTGAGGTGTGTGTGTGTGTGTGTGTGTGTGTGTGTGCGCGTGCGTGCGTGCGTGTGTGTGTGTGTGTGTGTGTGTGTGTGTGTAGGGGATGCTGGAGCCAACCAAAGAGCCCGTGAAGCCCGTCTCTGCTGCAGAGATGATCGCCTCAATCGCGCAGGCGCCGCCGCTGGTACCTGAGAAAAGCTCCTGTCCTACAGACTCGGTCCAGGTGAGACGGGGAGGCGGGCCGACAGGTGACCTCCGAGCAGGATTCAAATACAATGTGATTGGCTGATAGTGAGAAACGCTGACTGCCACAGTTTGAATCTTTGTTTTTGACTTTTTGACGTCGTTTCCTCCAAGCGATGACAGGTGAAGTCCTCGCCGTCACGAGGGCGAACAACAGCTGTGACATATGTAACATGAGGAATTAACCCTGACACCATTCCCACGTGTGGGCGTGTCCTTGTGTTTAAACATGATTCTCACACACACCTGGTACATGACTGACCTACTGCCTCTCCTCCTGCAGGAGGCGCTCCCACCCGTCCAGTTCGACTGGAGCAGCAGTGGCCTTACCAACCCGCTTGATGGTAGGTGACCCCGCTGCCTCTGCCGCACTGACTCCTCCTCCTCCCGCTCACAGCTCTTCTCTTCTTCCACTTCCTCTATTTATTGTAGTGTTTCCTGTTAGCTGCTTCAGTTTGTACTTCACAGCCAATCACACACCAGGAGGCGATCTGTGTATAAAACAACCATCAGTCACTTCCTGTTTCCTGACTGAGTCGCTGTGGCCCACAGTCACAGATGTCAGAGGGCGCCCAATGATGCCATGTCTTTGTTGGTGAACCGTCCCCTCACTCTTATTTTGAAAGTTCATTCGCTTCCTTGCGTCAGCCATCAGTGACGCTCGCTGAAGTCTGAAAACTCCATAAGAGGCTGACTGCGGCGCCGTGCTGCTGTGTCATGTGTTCATAACGTGTGGTCTACCAGTGTGTGCTGCGTCATCGCTCTGCGGGGGCGGTGTGCCACCTGACCTGCACGTATGTGTTCAGGTCACCTCGTAGGGTTCCAGAGCGGTTTGCAGTCCCTGAAGCATCAGTAACTCAGCAGGCTGGAGCTGCTGTGGTTTCAGAGGAAAACTGAAGGCTCCGCCTCCCATTCTAATTTTAAATACTTTAGGACCAACAAGCCTGCAGTGTGAGAGCGAAGTGCTCTGATTGGATAACACGGTCCTAAATGCTCCTCCCACCTGCTACAGTCCAAACGTCGTGGGCTTCAGTGAAGCGGTGCACTGAGCATGTGCAGACTGTGAGAAATCTGCTGCATGTGGAAACGATCGTCTCCGGTTTCTCTCACTGACTCTGCTGCATGTGTCTCTCTCTCTCTCTGACTGTGTGCGTTAACCTCGCTCGCCCGGCTCTGCAGCCAGCGGAGGCTCGTCTCTCTTAAACCTGGACTTCTTTGGTCCTGTGGAGGACTCAGGCTCCAGCAGCTCACCCTCCATCCCAGGTCAGCTCCAGCATCCTCCTCCTTTGAATTAACCTCCATCTGCTCCTCTCACTCACCGCACTCTCGTGCTTCCTGACCGGGTCACATGACCATCCCGAGGTTTGATCCTGGTGCTAATTTTAATGTCATTTTAGTCACGTGACTGCTTCCCAGCTCAGATTTTTAAAATCATGAATGATGTCCTGACTGATGCTGGTGTGTGGGGTGGTCGGCACAGGAAGGTCGGTATGAGGTCATGTGACTGTCCCGCAGGCAGCAGAAAGCGAGGCGGGTCCGCCGGGTGCTCACCATTTAAGCACACGCTGATCTCAGAACGGATCGCTGCGGCGGACACGCCTCACAGCTGCTCCAGTCCTTCAGTTTCTCTTTTAATCACGCCAAGCACAACCGTTTTTGTGCAGGTGCGAACCTCCGAGGAGGAAGCTCCCGGCTCGCCTCCTCCGAGTTTCTCACTGTTGGATTGTTGGTGAAGTTTAAGCTCCGCCTCCCTGATCTTTCTTCTGCATTTCAGGCGTCGACCCCGAGCTATTCGAACTGACCACCGCCAAGCTGGACTCGGGCAGCTCCGGGAGCCGCATGGCCGACGCCTTCGCCCGCCTGATGTCCACCGTGGAGAAGACCAGCACCTCCACCAGGTCAGAGGTCAAAGCGCTTCTGGTTTGTCCCCAATTTCCTGTGAAAGCATGAAATCAGGATCGGCTGCAGGTGGAACTCCTGAGGAATGACCTCACAGCTGACGCTCAACTATGATTGGCTATGGCTAAATATAAGTGGAATAACAATTTAAAGTACTGTGGTGAATTTTGGCGTGAATCTGTGAGCGCTCCGGTGTGGATCCACATTCAGCAGACGTCCACCTGACAGCTCAGGCCTGTGTGTGCGTGCGTGTGCGCGCACGCGTGTGTGTGTGTGTGTGTGTGTGTGTGTGTGTGTGTGTGCGCACGCTGCTGTGTGTCAGACATGCAGGTCATTCACACTCAGCTGATCTGGGTGCAGTTTGTAACAGTTTGTGTCAGTGGCACACTGATGATGTCATCAACTACAAATGTTATGTTCATGCGTTTAAAAAACTGGTCACTTCCTGTTTGGCAGGAAGCCGAGGAAAGATGAGAATCTGAGCGAGGAGGCGGCCAAAGTGATTGCGGCGCTGCCCGACCTGTCCTTCATGCAGGCCAAGGTGCTGATGTTTCCCGCCACGCTGACGCCGCTCGGGTCACACGCCACGCCAGACTGAAGCCCCGGCCACGCCTCCAGACATCACCTGCTCACTCTGCTGGCCCCGCCCATTTTATCAAGCTCTTGTTTTTTTTAATTAAGTTAGCTTTTTGTTGATTTTCAGTTATTTCTCTGGATAAAGTGAAGCTTTTCTCATTATTTGGTGGGGCACGGCGTGGAGGAGGGGCAGCACGTGGTAAAGCTGACAGGAAGTGGGATTTGTGCGTTCAGGCCGTGTCGGGTGTGTGTGTGTGTTGTTGTCGTGTGTGTAAATAATCAGGGATTCAATGTTTTTGTTTTTTTTTTGTTTTTAAATGGGCTCCTTGATTCCTGCTGATTTTACACGTGTGGGGGCGGAGCTTGAAGGAAGCTGAATCAAACTGAAGTGGAAGTTTCTGTGAATTCATACATTTATATACGTATATATAAAATCTGAATCTATTTATGGACTTGAAACCACACTGCCTGCAGAATCCCGCCGAGTGTTTCGTCCCCTCGTCTTCGTTCGTCCTTCAGTTTTAATCTGTTTGTTTTTTTTCCGTGAAGCTTTTTAAAATAATCCTGTACACCCTCGCTCGTCTGTTTTTGTTCTTCACGCCGGCGCGTCTGCCATCAGACGTTCCGGTTGTTACTTTGTTTAAAAACGGGACGATCGGTTTCGAGCGTCGGCGAGCTGAAGGCCGCTCGCATCGAAGGGGAACGAAGGGACCAACAGCTGCTTCCATCGGTCTGTTTTCTGTTGCTCATACTACTGTCGGCCGAGCCTGGAGGATTTTGCACATTGTAAAGATGAAATGGATGTAATCATAGTTCACTGTGGCTTTAGACTGTGTGCAGTTAAACTATGGACTGTAAATGTACGGGGAGTTCCTATGGGACACGGAATCAGTGGGAGAGCCTGTGGGAGGTTATCATGCATGCCCAGGTTCTTTCAGACCACTGTGTAAATTTGACTTTTAGTGTACACAACAAATTAAACTAATTTAAGAGAAAAGCTGCTGCCTCGCCTCCTTTGTGCTCCTCCTCTGTTTGTTTGGTGTGAAGTTGCTGTTTAAGGGTTCAGCTCGGGGCAGATCCAGAGGCACAAAAGCAGCTGATTTATTCAACTTCTCAATTCAGTTTCATTTATAGATGTCAAATCACAACAACAGTCTCCTCAAGGTGCTCAATGCTGTAAGGTAAAGAAAATGATGCAGAGAAGAAACCAACAATTATATGATCCCGTCTGTCTCCTGAATCCAAACTGGAAGCTGGTTCCACAGAAGAGGGGCCTGAAAACTGAAGGCTCTGCCTCCCATTCTACTTTTAAATACTCTAGGAACAACAAGTAGGCCTGCAGAGCGAGAGCGAAGTGCTCTAATAGGGTGATATGGTACTACAAGGTCATTAAGATAAGATGGGGCCTGATTATTTAAGACCTTGTATGTGAGGAGCAGGATTTTGAATTCTGGATTTAACAGGAAGCCAAAACAGGAGAAATCTGCTCTCTTTCTAGTCCCTGTCAGGACTCTTGCTGCAGCATTTTGGATCAGCTGAAGGCTTTTCAGGGAGTTTTTAGGACTTCCTGATAATAATGAAGAAAGAACTCGGCAGGCCTACTGAACATGCCAGTCTCTGCTCTACATATGAGGACACTGATTTTAAATTATCAGTGACATTAATGACGTTTTACTTTGACTCTCAGTTCCCGTGTGACACAAAGCAGTTATGCATCTGTGTGTGCGTGATGACCAAAGAGTTTGAGATTATGAGGTGCTGCCAGCAATGCACTCAGGGAGGTAGGTGCTGTCAGCACGTCCAGTCAGCATCAGCACTGGATCTTTATTCTTCTCTCAAAGAGGAACTCTTTCACACATGCTCAGAAGATTCGGGTTCTGTTTGGCTCTACCTTCACATGTGAACAAACATTGTCAGTGATCGAGTTTAACAACACACAGTCTCTCAGTGACAGTGAAGCTGACTTTAATGCACTTTTTCAGGATTTCTCTCACTGAACAAGAAAAAGAACAGAAACACTTCAGTTCAAGTTAAAAGTCTCTGAAATTTTGCGAATTTTATTTTGTTTTGAGAAATGGTAATTACATAGTTGTAAAGTGTCAGTGTCACTATCCAGCAGCACTTTAACAGATTAAAAGAATATTGAGCAGAACTGAGTTCAGCTTTTTACTGTGTCTCTCCACATCAGCCCCGTCTAATGTGGCCCCCTGGGAACATTAAGTTGGTCATCCTGATACAGACAAACATAATCTAAATGAACTGATAACTAACAAGAAATGTACATCTTTACAGAGTTCTTCACTCAGACGGAAACTACACCCAAAATCCTCATGCTTGTTTCGCCACTCATCACCAGGGCTGGGTCGTCTAAAGAACGAATGTATCACACATCAACACAGCAACGTATACCTGGCAAAAACTGCCAATAAAATATAATAGCGCACGTTAAAAATATATGTATACGTTTTAAGTATAACACGTCATCTTGTTTGTGTGTCTTGACGACGTGTAAACGCCCATCTTCACAGAACTACATTACTCATGATTCCAATCTGCGGCGTTTCCGGGTAGGTAGTGAGACAGCCATATTTGATTCGATTATGCTGTTCTGGCTGCGACGGGCAGTTTAGCCACTCCATCAGAAAAAACGGTGTTTTTTCTTCACTGCGAGGCCAGTTACAGATTAATCCGCGACGACCTGCAGCTGAATCCACCGCAGTGACGGTTCTGAGCCTGTAGTCAACGATGAATCCTGAATAGTAAGTGTCAGTTTGATGTCGGCTGTGACCGTTCCGGCGGAGTTGGAAGATTAGCCGAGGAGCTATGCTAAGCTAAGCTAATGAAAGCGCAAGCTAGCCGGGCGGACTGAAGATGACCGTCCACTGCTTTGTCTCTCAGTTCCGTTAACGGGCTGTGAACGCAGCGTAGACCGAGTGACAGCGCTCAGATATAACACCAAAGGGCCGCCTAATGGCACGGTTGTCCGGGCTCCGTGCGCCTGAACCGGCGGATTTTTCGATTTCGCTAACAGTTTGTCAGAGACGCTAGCCACTAGCATGCTAACAGCAGCTACGTAGCTTAACGGTCAGGGTGTGTTATTGACCCACAGGCTCGGCTCACTCGGTTCGATTCCAGTGTCAGGCCCGGGGTTCGGGTTTCAGCTCCGTCAGTGAACCCGAACCGGGCTGGGTGTGACGTATGCGCCGCAAACGGGAAGTCTGCCCGTTATTGGGTAATATGTTGTTACTTCATTGCAGTTGACACCAACGAACAGCTGATCCATCAGATAATCGATTAACCAATCGGGCGTTTAGCCCCCACGGTGTACTTTAACCAGAATCCACAGTACTTTGATCGTTTAGTCAAGTCAAAGGGCTGCTGAACATTATCACACATTAAGATACACAAAGCCTGTTTACTTAAAGTATGAACAGGAGTTTCAGCGTTCCTGCTGTGTTCATGTGTGTGTGAGGTACAGGACACACACACACAGGCTTCGTTCATCCTGTGTTACTGCAGCTGAAACATCATCATTGTCGCTTCTGTGTATATATACAGCTTATAACTTAATAACAGACTTCTGCTGTCAGCATATCAAATATTTGAGTAACAAATAAAGTCAAAACAGAACAATTAAATATTCTGTGTTATAGCAGGTAATGTAGTAATAATGGGAGATTATTAACAGAATAATATGAGTATTAATGTTGATGACTGATTATGATTATGATGTCACTCCTTGTTTTTAATCAAAGTCAACATCTGACTCGTTATCGTTAATTGAACAAAGTCTGTTCAGACACGTTCTTCCAAACTGTGTCACTAAAGTGTCTGCAGGTAAAAACACCTGTTAGTCCCGAGGAACACCTTATCTTGCCTCAAGTGCTTTCCTGTGTGTGTGTGTGTGTGTGTGTGTGTGTGTGTGTGTGTGTGTGAAGCCCCGCCCACAGTAAAAGTCCAGCACGGAAGCAGCTGTGTGTTGTTGGACTTGTTTTCTTTAAAGGAGCATGCACACCAAACACACACTCATAAAGACCGGCAGCAGTGTGACGCGTGTGTGTAATGATGATGTTTTCTGTCTTCACAGTGACTATTTATTCAAACTGCTCCTGATCGGGGACTCTGGGGTTGGAAAGTCGTGTCTCCTGCTCCGGTTTGCAGTGAGTGTTTCTGACACAATGTTGTCATGGTAAACTGCATTTTGTAGCACAGATTCACCTGTGTGTGTGTGTGTGTGTGTGTGTGTGTGTGTGTGTGAGAGCAGGATGACACGTACACAGAGAGCTACATCAGCACCATTGGCGTGGATTTCAAGATCAGGACTATCGAGCTGGACGGGAAGACCATAAAGCTGCAGATTGTAAGCACACGATTGGTCACACGCAGTGATGATGTCACTCTGCTCTGACTGACGCTCTGCTTTTCCTCCTCAGTGGGACACGGCGGGTCAGGAGCGCTTTCGCACCATCACGTCCAGTTACTACAGAGGAGCTCACGGCATCATTGTGGTTTACGATGTGACGGACCAGGTGAGTGCCGACGGCGCTCAAAGCGTGACGTGTGTGGTGTGCAGCAGGGCTCAACGTGGCTGATGACCCGGGACAGCTGCTCACGGTGTCGGTACCTGACAGCAGCCCTAAAACTCAGCATGCACTCACTCACTTTAAAGCTTGTTATGTTTTCTGATACACGGTTATAAGATCTACATATTAATCTGTGGCAGTCAGCACCGCCGCCTCACAACAGGAAGGCTCCAGCTGGTGCTTCCTGCGTGGATTCTGTGTTTGTTCTCCGGCTCCCTCCCGCAGTCCAAACACATGATAAAAACAGTCTGAAGGCTCGGTGGTAATAACAGAAGCTCAACTAGCGGCGCTGATGAAGGAAATACAAACAGTTCGATTCTGACCCGTAACATCTGCTCAGATGCAGGAAGTGCTCATCAGCAGCATGTTTTCCATAAGCTGCTGATGGTTTCAGCGACAGAGACGTCTGTGAGTCTCCAACAGGTCCAGTCAGTCATTGATGAGCAGGGTGGGGGGGGGCACCCTGAACGAGGGATGAGCTGCTTCTCACATGTCCAGCTTACCAAAATAAAAGCCTTGTTCAGAAGCTAACTGAGGGCCAGGATCTAGATGTTTTATGTCGTTTTTGCACTTCCTGCTCACTTGTCTTGATATTGATTATTTTTGTTAATTTCATCTGTTCCGTAGTGGAAAATGGCCAGTGCTCTTATTTTGAAAGTTCAGTCTTCAGACCCTTCCCATCTCGTGTTCATTGGCCAGTAGATGTTCAGCTTCGCTCGCTGCTCAAACACAGCGACTGAAGAGCAGCGAGAAAACCGGCCGGACAAGTTCAGACACACAATGCAGCCTGACACAGGAACACGCCCTGCAGCAGCCTCGCTGAGCGAGCAGCCGACCTGACGTGTTTCTGTTCTGTTGGACGGCTCCCATCATGCGGGACAAACCCAATGTTAAACTTGCTGTTTAATGTCAGACACACAGATTCACAAAGGTGTGCAGGGAGGAGGAGGATTGGTTCCTGCCTGCACCGTATGTACAGGAGCATGCACGCACTCTGAACACACGCAGGAAGTGAGGTCAGGGAGGGGCTGTCTGTTGGGTATTTGGCATAATTGTGTATGAAACTGTGAAATGAGTGGAGTAAACACCGCCCCCTGCAGGCGGCTGTCGGCAGTGTGAAAAGCTCTGTGTTCACGTCTCTGTCCTCAGGAGTCCTTCAACAACGTCAAACAGTGGCTACAGGAGATCGACCGCTACGCCAGCGAGAACGTCAACAAGCTGCTAGTAGGCAACAAGTGTGACCTCACAACGAAGAAGGTCGTGGACTACACCACAGCTAAGGTAAGAGGTCACAGTCTTCCATCAGTGGGCGACAGAAGCACTCGGCGTCCGTAGGTCAGTTAGGATAGAAGGGACTGTTCTGGGGTCAGCCATCAGCACGCTGTCGCCACGTGTCAGGAAGTAGAAAACATGAGTAAGTGGATGCAGATGCAGAGTCAGCACAAGAGGAGGAAGCTGCTGCGCTGACACTCGCTGTGCCATCAGGCCTGTGCTGAGAGTTCCTCCACCTTTGACCTCTGATAATGAAGATTATGGAGTTATATTTATGTCAAAGGCGGCGCGTGACGGAGAAAAAACACGGATCCTCCTCGCAGTTACACTCCACACACGTGACACACGTCAGCCCCTGGGTAAACCCGGCCGTTTGTCACTACTTTGGATTTGACCTCTTTGACCTCCACATTTCACCTTGTTTGTTGTCACCGTTTTCAGCACAAACGGTTCCTTTGGACACACGGAGTCAGCACAACTGATCTAAGGTCAGGCTGGAAACATCAAATCAGAGCAGAAAAAAGTTATATTTTACTGTAACAACCACAAACATTAACGAATCATTTTCATAACTTGAAGTACAAATAGAAATTGTACATTTTAAAACCCATACACACGTTTTGTAAACAACAGTTTGTTGCTATTTACTTAAAACTGCAGCCGAGGCGTTTTTCCAAACTATTTACAGAACAATCAGCTGTTCTGCATCAAAGTCACACAAATGATTTTTAATTTTTACTTTCTGTCCGTTGTAAGATAAAGGAGAACGTCACAGCCTGATACCTGCAGGCCTGAGGGTGACATTCAGCATTGTTCTGACACACAACAGAACTACACACTCCAAACACGCCAAATCGCTCACATCTTAAAACTCTCTTTCGCTCGCTCCTTCTCGCCGCTGTCACTCTTAAAACTTCCCAGTCTTCCTAAACAACCAAGCGCCATGTTGCCATATCATTGATTTAAATTGGTTTTTATTTTTCCACAAATAGGAAAGCGTGGAGTTGTTTGGCTTTTGCTTTTGCTTGAAAGCAGCGAGCGCTCTCGACCGCCGTCCTTAGAAGACGCTGTTTTTACCGTTTCTTCCCTCCGCAAACACGACGATGGTGTTGGAAATGCTGAGCTGGCAGCAGATCACTTACTCCAGGAACCAGACGATTCATCTGTTTTTTGATTGGCACAGAAACGGTATCAAGTATAGCTTTGGTCCAAACAGACAGACAACAGCACGTACGCGCTTCAGACGGCGCCTGCACCTGTACACGGCTCTGCAGCATGAGAGCGACCCACTTCAGCTCTCGGTGGTCCCACTCATGGCTGCTGAGCTCTACACCTGTGACTCATGAATCTGTGTCTGATGAATTGAACTGTTTGCGGGTTTTGCGACTTCCTGAGAACGCGTCAGTTTAAAAGCCGCAGTAACCCGTGTTCCAGCTGTGCGACGGGCAAATGGGGTCTGAGGGGACTGAGTCACTGCGGGAGCCTCTGCTGGACGTCAGAGGAACTGCAGCTGTTTTTCAAATCAAATCACTTTTATTGTCACATCACATGTGCAGGTACATTGGTACAGCACATGTGAGGGAAATTCTTGTGTGCGAGCTTCACAAGCAACAGAGTTGTGCAAAATACAAGAATGGCTACATCTGAAACTAATAAATATATGTACAATATATAATAGTATATGCATTTCTGGATGTGTATACTAAATATTTTTCTGTGTGTGTGTGTGTGTGTACACATATTTTACAAATAAACAATAAATAAAATATATAAAAATATGTGTTTGATGTGAAGCGATCCACTCACAGTGTGCCCCTCCTCCCTCTGTAGGAGTTTGCAGATAACCTGGGGATCCCCTTCTTGGAGACGAGCGCCAAGAGCGCCACCAACGTGGAGCAGGCCTTCATGACCATGGCGGCCGAGATCAAGAAGCGGATGGGCCCGGGCGCCACGGCCGGCGCCGCCGAGAAGTCCAACGTCAAGATCCAGAGCAAGCCAGTCAACACCTCGTCTGGGGGCTGCTGCTGAGGCCCGAAACCGCCACACGCCGAACCCGCCCCTCCCCCGAGTCTCAATGTAACCATGGCAACCACAGAGTGTGAGAGAGAGAGAGAGAATGAGACAGCACGAGTGAGAGAGAGACTGAGTGGTTTGTAATTGTGTGTGCAGCTCCACCAGGCCCCACCCCTTTGTCAAAGACCCCGCCCTCGCCCCCACCCACACCGGGCTTTCTTCTAATTTCCTAAAAGTAAAGCAACGTGTCCCATTTTTAACAGTGAAGCCCCGCCCCCGTCTCCTCTCACAGCTCGAGTTATTCGGCCCGCCCAGTGAAGCACATGCTTAAACCAGCATCATGCATGCCCCGCCCCCGCCCCGCCCCCACTGATCCAACTTCACAGGGCCGCCCTGAAAATGCCGTGCCTTCAGGCCGCAGACCCTCGTCACATTCTTGCCTTCGGCGCTCTCGTGTTGTTGGCTGAGAACTCCACCCCCCCCCCTAACATTCCTGTACGCGCCCATAAGCATGTGCTGCATCTGGACGGGTTCCTTCGCCCATGTTTCTCCACCTACAGCACAACCACGCCCGGAGAAGAGCCCTGCTGAAGAAGAAGCTCCAAACTGTACATATTTATACATACATGTATGATCTGCAGAGTAGAGCAGCGGCGGCGACGCGCTGCACGTAGAAATCTCAGCACGTGATTTGTGGCTGCGGACGTGACGTTTTTGTGGCACAAATTCAAATATTAAACCATGAAGGAGATCTTTGATAACTGCTCGTGCTCCTGCTGTCTTTCTTTACTTCCTGTCAGACCTCACACCTGGGCACGCCCAGCGCTCACTTTATTAGGCTTCAGGCCGCTTAAACTAAACCAGAAACAAATGAAGGTAAAACCACCTTAATGTCATTCAACGTTGTCATGGTAACTGGTGCTGCACATGTGACCTGCACTGGAGCAGGCTAGAGGGCAGCACCTGGTTACCAATCAGATCTCAAGAAGCTTCCTGTGCGAGCAGACGGAGGGTCTGAAGTTAGCTCGAGTGTCAGAAACCACACGTACGTATCGTACGCAGGCTCCCGCGACCCTCAGTGTTACACTACACAACATAAATGTCGCACATAAACTACAGTTTTTATTAAAGGGTCATAAACAGGAAGTTCCTGTCGAAATAAAGTGTCACACGTAATGCTTTAACAATGCTTCCTGTTCATAAAATGTCTGGCAAGACGTACCTCAGGCCCTGCACGAGGGTAGAGACGGGAGCAGGCACCACAGGCTGAACCTGGTCTGCTGGTCCTGTGGGTACAGCCGTGCACACCGCTCGCAGAGTCAGAAGAACATCCGGCAAACCTCAGCGTGCCATCACTGAGCGAGGCGACAGCGCCTCCAACAGGACGGGCGCTCGATGCCCCAACCTCTGCTACAGAGGAGTCTGCGTGTACGAACACTGGGGGACGAGAGGAGGAGCACATCCAGGTGCTGCTGCAGGTTCCCTCCAAATCCGTACGTCCCCACAGCCAAACGGCTGCAAGACGGTGAAAACATTTAAGTTGCAGCAAAGTAAAAACTCTTTCTGCTTTTTAAGTTTTTCTTAAAGATGGAATAGAAAGTAATCTTCCTCCACAAAGACCTTAAACTCTGAGCTCTAAAGGCTTCTGTGGCACTCTCAGACCTCCGTACCTCAGCTCTGTCCTGTTCCTGGTCTTTATTACACTCTAGTTGAAGGTTTTGAATTTTGTGTCACTTCCTGTCTCTGATTATTTCAAACACAAAAAATACAAAATCCATAAAAAGATGAAGACAGGACAACCAGGACCAGGTGATCCAGGTTAGCGCTCAGCCTCCAGTGATGATCCTGAGCTGATAACCAATCACTGATCAGTCCTCGTATATCGTCGACTGGATGATTAGAAACGATCAGCTGTGATTTCAGAGATTTTAAAAAGTTCTGCCCACTCTGAGGGTCAGTCAGCTGGTGCAGGTGCAGCAGGAGGGGAGGAGTCAGAGAGCAGGTGGGGTTACCATGGTAACCGAGTTCCCTCAGCTGAGGACGAACAAACTTTTACACAAACCTGGCTTCTGTAAAGAAAAAACTAAAAGGATTTTTTGGATAAACTACAAATATTCTTGAATGTTCAGTCTTAGAGCTGTTGACACTTCTGCGGGGTTGGCAACAGTACAGACGTCCTGCACAGCAGCCTTTAAATAACCGTTACTCTGCCTCAGTTTGTTTATCCGCAGCTTTATGAACAAACATAATGTGACACGTACAGATTTCACAACAACTTCCACGTGAGCTTTAAATGAGCGTCCTTCCTTTAACTCTAAGCTCTCCTCTTCCTCTCCTGTCTTCTCTCATGTTTGTCCATCTCTGAGTGAACTTTGCTCTGTCTGGTCTCTCCCTGTGAAATAAGCAGCTGGACCTTTAGCTGCAACACACTGAGACAAAGTTTGTGATGTTTGTAGAAACGCCACATTTCAAATTACCTGCCACATGTTGCCTTTATGCTCGCTCCTCTTCTGCAGGGCTAGCTAGATGCTAAAGTACCCAACCCACAGACACCTGCAGAATCAGCTGAATATTATGGACACTGTCCGAGCCTTTCCAATGAAGCTCACGTGGATTTGGTCCATCCGAATATTTCAGGAACTTCAACCGTGTCTTCAGCTGAGCTCCGCTCCTGAGGAGCAGCCCAAGCTTCGCTAAAAGGAATTTGTAATTGATGTTTTTGTGTAAAACTGATGACCGAGGGGAGCTGAAGCATTTCAATATTCCTGCTAAAAGGAATTTTTACTGCACATCTCACGTGGTCAGGTGGGAAGTTTTTCATATTTCATAAAGGAAAGATGTTTGCACACACGGAAACTGTTCCCAGAGAAACCGTACGAAAGGATTTTCGGGGACTTCTTGACTGTAAGCGTTCATCTGCTCACAGCGTGCTCACGCACAGGCTGATGCTTTAGGCCACTCCCACAACCTGACAGACGCACAGACTGACCATCCGAGTGGTTTCCTTTCATTTCCAGATGACATTTGTGTTTATTCATCTCCTCAGCTCACTCACATAATAGAAACAATAAAAAAATAGAACTGAAAATGTACATCATACACCTGATACATAGATTTATATAGAATCTTTTTGTGTTTTTGTTTTTTTACATAGGTACAAATGTGAATTATATATAAAAAGACAAACTTATGAATTCACCTTATATTCTTTACACATGATTGAGGGAAACGTACATCAGGACAGGATGAAGAGGAGGCTTCAGGCACTTTCCTTTAACAAACAAAGACACTGCTTTCAGTTCACCTTCCTCGCCACAGACAGGAAAACACACGAGGGACACGTCAGCAGAGACGCAGGTCGGACAGACGGGCGATCCTGCTGAGTGGCGGCGGCGGCGGCGTGGGATCTTACAGGCTGATCGTATGTTTCACGTCACGGACGACAGCTACACGTCTTCTATAAAAATGAAGCTCATAATGAAATCGTTTATATTACAGGTCAGTTTTATAAAATAGACTTTTACTGTTTCACACCTGCTGTTCATATTTATTACTGGATGACGTCACAAGACTGTAATACTGCTCTCAGCCTACAGGTGGCACCGTTTAGATTCTGACGTCAGCCGTAAACTAAAAATAGAGTCCGCTGGACATCACCGGGTCATGATGTCAGCAGACAGTAAGAGCGTGTGGGAGGGGCCAACGTGACCCATGCACAGAGCCAACAAAGCGTCTTGGGGGACGGGAATTTTAAAAGTTTAAACAGGTCAGGGGATATGAAGGGTCGTCTTTGCACCGACATGTGACACCAGGATCATCTTCCAGCTGCATTAAAACATTATTCTGAGAGTTTTAATAGTCGAGAGCTTTTGGCCGTGAAGTGGAGAAACCGCATCGCTGCAGATGTTCTGA
Source organism: Maylandia zebra (assembly GCF_041146795.1). Lineage (NCBI taxonomy): Eukaryota > Metazoa > Chordata > Actinopteri > Cichliformes > Cichlidae > Maylandia > Maylandia zebra. The sequence continues at coordinate 44,347,871 of NC_135172.1, read as the reverse complement.
ACAGTAGAGCGCCAGCGGATGATCTCCACGATTGGTTATTTGTTCAGATTGAAATCTCTTCTTCTGACATCGAGCGACACGTCCGCGTCACTAAACTTCAGACCAGCTGTTGTGTTCAGCGCAGTGTTCTCGTCTGCTGCTCGACGCAGAGCTTCCTGCGACCCGGGACCTTCAAGGATTCAACATTTTTACTTCGATGCATCTGGAAGGTTTTTTAAGCGAGCTGCCATCACCTGCAGCATGCAGCACGAACACCCCCACTGACAGTGCCTGGGGCGTCTGTGGGGGCGTTCCCGGACCACAGACTGCCCGCAGTGGTAGATGCACGCAGACCGCACCCGAGCGCATCGGATCCTAAATTTGAGAGGAAACTCTCAGGTGTGATCAGGACTGAGGAAGTGCTTCGCTCATCATCATTCTGTCTCTAGAAATGGTCATCATCACACTGGTCAGACCTGCTGGGTTACCCGCTCCAGTTAACCTGAAACCAGTTAAATACCCACTGTAAGGATCAGAAACCAGAGCTCCCAGCACAGTGAAACACATGTTTCACCATCAAACTGATCAAAGTCAGCCACTTGTACTGACGGCAGGAACGCTGCTCTACTCTGTTGGGCGATCGTGGCTCAAGAGTTGGGAGTTCGTCTTGTAATCAGAAGGTTGCCGGTTCGAGCCCCGGCTCGGACAGTCTCGGTCGTTGTGTCCTTGGGCAAGACACTTCACCCGTTGCCTACTGGTGTTGGCCAGAAGGGCTGATGGCGCAATATGGCAGCCTCGCCTCTGTCAGTCTGCCCCAGGGCAGCTGTGGCTACAACTGTAGCTGCCTCCACCAGTGTGTGAATGGGTGGATGACTGGGTGTGTAAAGCGCTTTGGGGTCCCTAGAGGGGACTAGTAAAAGCGCTATACAAATACAGGCCATTTACCATTTGAAGCAGCTTCGGTAACAACCAATGAGAGTGAAGAACAGTGCTGATTGGCTGGCTGTGGACTAGGAAATACACTAGAGCAGGGTTGGGCAACCTCGGCCTCCGGGTCGTGTACGGCTGGCGAGACCAAAGCAATGAAATGTTTGTATTTTACATACGCACGAATAAATCGAACATACACGGCTGCGTATGTCTGAGTCAAAATCAGGTGACGTACGCCATCACAGGATCGCCGCAGATGATGAAGAGTCGTGGCAGCCGTCAAGAAAGCGAAGGTGGACGCTGCGTAGTCCAGGAAATGGACTAATGACGTTTTCTTTGAAGTGAAAGGCGAGCGAGCCGATGTCCAGCGCCATTGCAGCTCGAAACGTGACGAGCGGCGAGAACAAATGCGCTCTCGACTCAACATGAACGCTCTTCGTTGGAGTTTGAGAGCTCAACGAGCGGCTTTCACGCAATCACAGACGGACGGCGAGGATATGACGCGTGCACGTTTTGTAGTGAGTGCGTCGTCACGAAGCTGAAACCTCACGAGGCTTAGTAACACGGCAGCTGTAGACTTTTGTTGGTCTCTCTTTGGTTTGTGTTAACGGTATGACCCTCAGAGAACAGGGGCTCGACCTCTGACCCCTTAGCTTTGAGTTAGGGTTTGGTCAGCTCAGCATCAGGAGCACCGTGTTCGCTGATTCGCTGATTCACGTGATTTTTCTGGTGGCGAACAGAAAAAAGCTTTTTTCGGCTAACAGCAGCGAGTGAAGCCGCTGACTTTGTGACGGGTGGTGCAGCGTGTGGGTGGCGCTAAAGCAACATTCATACAGACACACCCACGCGTCCGGCCGCTTGGACACATGAGTGTAAAAATATAACGTCTGCGTAAACGTACTGATCATGTAAGACTCATACAGAAGCTTCTGCACGTCGAGATGCAGCTGGAGTTATGAAGACCGACAACGACGACAAAACGACAACAACGTAGAAATCACAGGGACCTCCAACGCCCCGCTTCCTGCTGCGAGTCCTAGCTGTCACTGTGGAAGGGGCGGGGCCTGCAACGCCTTAGCCCACAGCTTTGTGTTTCCCGCCGCAGCAGCGGCAGGCCACGCCGCAGCGGTAGCACGCCCTGAGGGGGGCGTAGCAGCACATGCAGGGAGCCAGCAGCGACAGGCCCACCAGCGCCGTCCAGCGCAGGCAGAAACGCTCGTCGGTGGTGTCGCAGGAGCACGGGTCTGAGTAATCCCCCTCTGGATCGGACATGCAGTGGTACAGAAGGCTGTCCGCGCACCACATGAAGGTCACGCGCCGGATGCACGTCTGAATGGGGTCGGGCGCCTCGTGGCAGCGGCCCCGCCCGTTGTCCTCTTGATCGAACATGTCCTGACAGTAAACGCAGCGCGAGCGCTCTGCGTCCTCCTTCCGCAGTTTGCCTTTGAGCTCCGGGGCTCGCGGCTGCACCGTCAGCACCGCCCTGTGGCCGCCGCCCATCTCCAGGCAGCTGGGTTTTCTGTCGCAGCTCAGAGGATACGGGTAGGCGTAGTCGCGTTTGGCCGGCTCGCTCTTGGTAAAGTGCACGCAAGTGTCCGGGTTGTGGAGCTGGGCGAGTTTGTCGCGTGAGGAGTTGGCATGGCGGTAGTCCTCGTAGCCGGTGAGCCAGGTCCGCTCGCGGGGGTTGATGCGTACGACCTCCTCGTCCTCCAACTGGAAGCTGACGTGACGAGGAAACATATGCACCGCCTGCAGGAGGAGGTGGAGCGTGTTTAAAGGCGGCGTAGGATAAAGCGGTGTTTGTCTGTCACATCAGCAGCACAGTCGCTTTATCATTCTGACCAATTAGAAACGAGACTCTCGCTCTTACCGTACTCACCTGGTCCAGGAAGTAGTGCTCAGTGGGCCGATGCTGCTCATACAAATGTCCCAGGATGCAGTGGTGCCGGCGGGGTTCACAGAAGGTGGGCGGGGTGAGCGTGCGCATCACTGGCTCTCTCTTCTGGGACGAGTTGGACGAGCTGTCGGTGGCAGTCTGGAGGAGAAAAGGAGAAAAGGTGTTTCCAGAGGAGGCGCTATGCAGCCTGATTAGCGAGGGAAAGTTTCCTGAATCACCATAGTAACTGTAGCATAGTAACACATCACCTGGACAGGAGCAGGTTAAGTTCAAAGGAGCACAGCGTTTTCATTCTTATCATTCTCGGCATGTCTTATATCTTCAGTTCAATTCAGATTTATTTATATATATCATCAAATCACAGCATGAGTTAATGACTCAGTGCAGAGAGGTCTGTTAACACACGGAGAGAAGAAGAAACACCCAGTGCACCTGTTGCAGCATAACTAAGGGAGGATCCAGGGTCACCTGGTCCAGCCCTAACTATATGCTTTAGCAAAAAGGAAAGTTTGAAGCCTGATCTTGAAAGTAGAGACAGTAGAGATTCTGGATTTAACAGGAAGCCAAAACAGGAGAAATATGCTCTCTCTTTCTAGTCCCTGTCAGGACTCTTGCTGCAGCATTTTGGATCAGCTGAAGGCTTTTCAGGGAGTTTTTAGGACTTCCTGATAATAATGAATTACAGTCGTCCAGCCTGGAAGTAATAAATGCATGAACTAGATTTTCATGTCCACTGCAGCATATACGTTCCATCCATCTGTAGGACAGGAAGCACTGTGACAGCTGGTGTTGGTCTACATGTCCACTGTCCTGCGAGCGCCTCCCAGTCGAGCTCTTTCCAAGAACTATTTTCCTTAAAAACACACCCATCCTCCGAACTGAAACGATCTGCAGCCACGCTCCTTCCTCTGAGGTCAGCGTTGTAAACCGGCTGCTCACTGACGGATTACTGAATCGTCTCCGGCATCCTGCAGAAACAATACGCCGCTTTCTTTAAAGATGGACAGACGGGACAGAAAGGTCAGGACCTGCAGAGAGTAACTGAAACCTCCGGGAATCAAAGCATGCACACCTCACACCTGTGTTACTGACAGAGCTCCAAGACTGGAAGCCCTCCTCGGTTTTGTTTATACCTGCATGAACTCGAGAGCTCGAGTCCACGGTGTCCACGCAGGTTTGCCTTTCAGCTCCTGGAGCAGGCAGGAGGGGTTTATGGGTGTTTGGCTGCTCTGAGCCTGGTTCTGCCGGAGCTTTCCTGTAAACGGGAGTTCTTCCTTCCCACCATCACCAGATTGCTTGTGCTGTATCTGTGACTAATCCAAACAGGATGGGGACATGTTCCTGGCCATAAACAGGAAACCCACCCCCTCCCGTCCATCACACTTTGCGAGGACATGCGTGTCCTCCCAGTCAGACAAAAATAAATATACCAGCTCCAGTGACTCCTCCACAGATCCTGCCACCATCACAGTGAAGGGCTGGAGGGTCACGTGACTCACCGTGAAGACGTCATCGTCGCCGAGCTCGGCCTCGTTCTGCAGCGTGGACGAGGACGTGGTCGACCCTGGAGTGAGACAGCAGAGAAGCTGATGAGCTACAACGTGAATGCAGATGGAGGCAGAGCTCAAGCTATCGCCACCTACCTTCGGTTAGGTCCTCCAAGGCCTTCCTCACGCCGCGATCAAAGGCGCGGGCATCGGCCGGGCTCTGGAAAGTCAGGCCACACTTCTTGTTGTCCACCTTCCAGTGGTGGAAAGTGGGCGTGGCCTTCGTGTAGACTAGATCCTTCTTTAAGAAGCACTCAAGAATCACCTGATGGTTTCAAAGACATCGGACAAAGAAGACAACAGCGTTATCGAGAAAGATGTCATGGCAGCAACGAGAAACACCGACAGCGTCAAAAGCGTCCTCTGACCTCAACGACTGAATCTAATAATGGAAAAAACTACTTTGGGTTCAAAGGAAAGGACCTCCACATTCACAAATATTTTCTATCACTCCCTTAAACTGAAGCCAAACTCATCATCAAACCTTTGAGATACTGAAATCTTACAAAAGAACAATTTCTCCCATATTCCATAGTTCATCTCCCGAAAACCTTTCTGAAAATATGATGGAGGTGCAGCTGAGACGGTGGTCCGATTCCTTGGACCCGTTAGTCTGCTTGCATGTCAATCCCGCTTATTGGTTCTTGCACTTGTGCTACAATCAGCTGATTTCAGAGGAAAATAGGGGCGGTCTGCGTGGACGTGGACACTACTTTGATTTTTATTGGACTAAAGGACGAGATAATGAAGAAACAACCGCATTATGCTGCTAACACAAGCACCTGCACAGACAGCATGCTAGTGCTAAGCTAGCCGAGAGCCCAGAGTGATGTTAAAGCTGAACTTCAACAGTCTACCTGTTCATGTTTCTACAGTAGAATCACCATGACGACCGTGCTGGTTTCCATCTTTGCTTTGTGTTCATACCTAAACACTAAGAGAACGATCACGCGTGTCATTAGCAACTACCAACCTGTATATTTTATTTATTGTTTACTCTATTTAATATGTAAAATACACACACACACGTAGAAAAACATATTTAGTACACACATCCAGTAATGCATACACTCTTATATTGTACATATATTTATTACCATCCTTATATTTTGCTTGTTTTATGTTATTGTATTTTTTGCACACCTCTGTCGCTTGTGAAGCTCGCACACAAGAATTTCACTCGCATGTGCTGTACCGTGTAGCTGCACACGTGATGTGACAATAAAGGTGATTTGATTTAGCGCAGAGCAGCGTGTTGGTGTGTGGGGCTGTGACCTCATGTTGTTAAACTGTGATGATGACACAACGAGTTTCAGCACATTTTATGGAGAAATGCAGAAGTAATGAAGTAAAATACTGAGTTACTTTGAAGTACTCTGAGTAATTAATGACATTTCTTTGAGTAATGAGCCAACACTGAGGGAAATCCCTCCAACATGCACAAACATGTGACCCACAGCAGAAAGTCTTTGATACGCTGCCGAGTCTCAAACAGGAACCTGAGACATCTGCAGCGTGTCTCATATATCAGAGCGAAGCTGTGAATGCTCACGTTATATTATTAATAATAATAACAGAGTAAGCGGTATTTGTCTCCAGAGTCAGGGTCATGTGACGCCGTCCTCTGCAGGAGCTGAGTCCTGGTGCTGAGGGTGCGTGCCGAGGCTCGGGGCTCACCTGCTTGTCTTTAAGACGTTCTCCGTGGATCAGGAACGTGTTACGTCCCAGCAGCTCGGTCGGCAGCAGTCTGCACACGCCCACTCTGCTCAGGCAGCCGTCCTGCGCCAACCAGCCGCCGCTCGACTCGTCTCTGGTCATCACCACCGCTTTGACACGCACTATGTAACTATCACTGCAACAGAGAAACAGGAAGGTGGGAGATCACGTGACCAGACCGAGCACACTCATCAGGACCGCTGTCCAATCAGAATGCATAACACCGATAGCACGGTGAATGTGAGCAGTGTTGGACAGCCTCTTTTCCTCTGCAGCGACACACAGATCAGACTCTTGCAGTCAGAGCAAATTCACGGAGGCGGGGCATGAAACCTGCCAGCGGCTAACCCCCCCCCAAAAAAGCTAAAACTGAACACGGGGGCGGGATTAAGACGAAGAAAATCGAGACTCTCTCTCCTGCTTGGCTTTCTCCTACATCCTGTTTCCACGGTCACCGTGTCCCATCCGTCTCCATTGACAACAGGCTGTTGAGATCTGCTGCTGCCGACACACACACACACACACACACACACACACACACACACACACACACACACACACACAGGTTTTCTCTGCTTTGTGATTCAGCCTGCCTGTCAAACTGATGGTGTGTGTGTGTGTGTGTGTGTGTGTGTGTGTGTGTGTGTGTGTGTGTTACTGCTGGCAAAGCAGTGATGACTCATGCTCACACACACACACTGGATTTCGGTCCCTCACCGACTGATTCTCCATTTTCAGACACTTTCCCCGCTTGAAGGGACGGCGCCAGGGATGCACAACCTCATTCTGCACAGGACGTTAACCTGCAGCTGCTGTCACTGCTAACATCAACCACCGTGCAAGATGGGGTGAGGATGATCATGAGCAAGGTGGTGGGAGGAGCTTGTTAATGAAGACAGCGGGGACCACCGTCACCAAGACCACCGATCTGTCGTATCGGTGAAACAGAAACACAACTACGAGCCAAAGAACACGCAAATCAATTGATGATGTTTTTCTGGATGTTTGTTTGATGGTCTTCTTTCTCTCTCCATTAAAATGAAAGTGCCATAAAAACGAGTCTGTTTCTTACTTTGTAAGTGAACAAACTTACAAATTCAAACGCTGAGCAGCGCGACGAGGTGCCAAAGTCTTTGGCTCAGACTGTCAGGTCACAGCTGACTGAAGGCGTCAGCTCGCTGTTGGCTGGTTTGGAGCATCAGTTGATAAAAAAAACAGTCCCTCACTTTGGTGAAACGGGGAAGAATCTCAGAGCTAAACAGCAGGACTGAAGGTTTGAGCATGACACTATCACAGACAAGAGGACAGCACTCTATCGGAGGATCAATACATCAAGCTTTCCTGATAGCCTCGACTGATAGCGACCCACATCTGCACACCAGCTGGCATCTACACCACCCAGAACCAGGAAGGTACACACCTTCGTGTCTTCTGTTTGCCGTCAAACACGTTTCCACTGACTGAGCCCAAAGTAGCCCAGATGAGACCCGAACGAGCCGACTGTCGTCCCTGAGAACGTCGCTGATCATCGAACATCAGGGTGCAATCAGGAAACGTCCTGTCAGAAGAAGGCTGTGTGGTCATGACCTCAGAGTAGGTCTCCAAGGAGACACGGCCCGTGCCAACATTTCAGAGCAAAGGCTGGAGAAAGGTCAAAGGTCATCATTAGTAACACACGAGTATTTTTATTTCACACCACTTTGCTGCCTGTCTGCACTCTTCACCTGTCTCAGGTAAACCACGGCCATCACAGGTGACCCCGCCCACCAGCCACACTTCCAGACCCACTACCAGCCTCGTCCTCTGGGCCACTCGGACTGTTAACAGAACCGCAGGCCGACATCTTCACTGAAGTAACAATAACACGCCTGACTGAGTGTGACGTGGTTAACTGTCAACAGGGGTTTTAATCTGAAAGTGCTCTGCCTGCACCTGCCCAACTTCCTGTTTTATGGACATGGTCAGAGCTGCCGTCCTCTCTTCATCATCATCATCATCACAGCTTTCCTTTCTAATGTTACCAAGTTATTAACAACTTTTTCAAACTCCATCTCGTCTACGTCACATGATGATGTTAGCAGGAGGAGACTCAACCCTCGCCGTGCGAGGCTAAATCACTGACGCTTGATTACTTGCTGTGGCTAGCTGTGTCTCCATACCAAGCTCGGCTACTACCTGATCAGGTGAAATAAGAGCAGCTTTCAGCAACAACAGCAGACTGCAGTAAAAGTAATAATTACACGTATTACTTGACAGGCGAGGAGCTTTGTGACCGCGCTGTCTGCGGTGAAAGATGCTTTACTTTTATATGTTTTTGTTTATGTCCATCTGACTTGCTTTCCAGCAAGTTCAGGTCCACCCCAGTGTCGGCTCCCAGTTGGCTTCCCTGATAAACCTCCCGAACATCCTCAGCACGATTCAAACCAAAGAGCCAAGCTGGGTTTGTCTCAGTTGGGTTCAAACAGCAGTGGTTTGTTTGTACTATGAAACACTGCAGATGGTTCTGGAGGGATTACAGGAAGTTACTACTCGCTCTAAACACCAAAAGAGACAGAGCCTGTTTGTTCCAGCAGAAACTCGTTCCCTCACTCTTCACCTTCCAGTCAGCTCCATCAGCTAGCATCAAACTGAAAGCTGCTATGTGGTTGGACGACTACCAAGATGAAGGATTTAGGAGCTTGTGAATGATCGAGGAGGCGTAATGAGCACAGACACAGTCAGAATACGAGCGCCGGACATCCTTCAGCCTTCTGTTTCATATTCAGGGTCTGACTGTTCTCCATCAGGTGGGTGGATGTGGCACCTGATTGGTCAAAGCCGTGAGCGTTATGCTGTTCTTTTGTCTCAGAGGAAAATGAGTGGCTCTCTTATTTTGAAAATCTGATTGTTACCCAGCTTGCTCCAGCTCTTTCCTCACCGGCTGGACGGACAGCAGGACACTGTTGTAGCAGAACTCAGTCCCAGCTAGCTTCTCGTTCCTGCTGGACTGCAGTCCAGGATCAGTTGTGGAGGGTCACTCTGGGTCTACCAGCTGCAGGAGACGCCGATGCCCGACAGCGGGGCCACAGACTGATTACAGGGTGAGTTTACTGCATTACAGCGAAGCAGCGCTTATCTTGCTGCCACGCTGTAATGCTTGCTTCATGGCACTGCGGTGGTGTCGGCCAACAGACAGTTTACAGTCCTCCAAAACCCCCAACAGCGTGTAGCTGGGCTGTGCGCAATGCGAATGTTGATTGGCTACAAGTGGCGGGGAAAGGAGGTAGAGAAGCACGAAAACCATGAAAAACAGCACGCCAAGCTCAGACCTGCAGACTCTGCAGCTCATTGGATGACGGGACACCGAGGTGGACACCGCCCCCACCTGGCAGCACAGCTGCTCGACCAGCACAAAACTTGCGTTAAGGCAGTAAATGAATCACATAAAGGGACCAATAGAGAGAGTGTAAAAGGGACCAATCACATTTGGCTCCGCCCTCCAAAAGGTCAAAAGTCAGACCAATTGGAGCAGCAGAGTTGTGCTGCACCTGTGAGCACAAACCATTAGCTCGTGACGGTTTTATCAAATATGAGCCCCCCACCACACACAAACACCACCCTGATGTTGGGCACACTGTGGGTGGCTCACAGTGATCCTCTGTGTGTGTGCGCGCGCGCGCGTGTGTGAAATCAGCGGGCCTCGGAGTCACACTGAGCCACCCTGCGCCTGCCCAGATGAGGCTGAGCATGTGCAGCCTCTGAGGATGACTCATGTGATGATGGAGGAGCTGCTGAGCTCCTGCAGGAGGTTCACGTTCAGCTCCCTCTGAGGAGGAGGACGAAGATGAGCCCGTTTGTTCTCGTGGGTACTCACTCGTCCGGGCGCGTGTCCTCGCTCATGTTTCCCATTTCACCTCCGGTCATAAGGAGCTCCCACCGCGGCAGCGCGCGCGGTGCTCATGTTTCCTCAGCAGGAGCAGCGCCCGGTCCTCCCCCGCTCCCTCCGCGCCTCCTCGGCGTTAATCCCGGTGAGTGTTCCCCCCCCAACACCTCCTCCTCCCAGTCCTCAATCAGTGGAGCTCATCCAGTCTCCTTCACCTCCTCCACCTCCGCCTTTTTTGCCTCCTCCGTCACCTCCTCCCCCACCGGAGCGGGCTGGAATGCGGTGACCGAAAATGGAGCGCTGGTGTCGGTGCGGATGGCCCCGGACGAGCCCCATCTCCTCATTTCTCCATGTTGGATTCAGAGTCAGACGGAGAGGAGCGGGAGGGGGCGGGGGAGGGGTGACGTCAGACCCGAAGGACTGCAGAGTCACGTGGCGTCACCGTATAATAATAATAATAATAATCGTTTAGATGTTTTATGTGTTTAACGGTCTGTTTCAGTTCTTTCCTTGTTTTAAATGCAGATATTTCATTTTAAAAGCTGAGTTACTCTTCAAAATAAGAGCCCCAGTCTGCTTCCAGCCTGTAGGCACATTAATAGAAGTCTGTGCTCCAGTCCCACCAGGTGGCCGAACTGTGCAACTGCAGCGTTGTGTGTGTTAATGAGGTTTAATCTGGAGCTGATTAATGAAGCAAGCGCTGAAGCGCCAAACCTGCAGTTCCTCTGACGTCCAGCAGAGGCAGCAGTGAGTCGGTCCTCATAGACTCCATGTTAAAACAAACATGTTTACAGCCTGATACTCAAACTGTTTCGTCTCTGTAAAACATTTCTACCTTCATAACACCTAAGGATGTTTTTACAACTCACCCGTTTCTATTATTAGGGGCGTGGCTTCTTTGACTCACAGGTGAATGGTGACACAGGCGGCTGTCTGCTGGCTTCACCTGAGCTGGACCGTGTTTGTGGTGTTGGAGCATTTTTAAAGACACCATGTGACCAATAACATGGCTGCTGTGAGGTTACTGTGCTAACAGAGCGTCCGGGGAGGCGGAGCTCCAGTTTGGGTACTCAGAGATTTGGGTGGATGAATCCACAGTTTTCACAGTTCCAGGAACATATTTCTGGGCTAACAGGCAGCTGTGTGATCTTTGCAGCACATTTCTGTTTTTAATAGCTCTAAAAATATAAATTCATTTAATAAAAGCAGCTCGATCATTGTAAAATAATAATGGATTGGATTTATATTGCGCTTTTCAAGGCACCCAAGGCGCTTTACAATGCCACTATTCATTCACTCTCACATTCACACACTGGTGGAGGCAGCTACAGTTGTAGCCACAGCTGCCCTGGGGCAGACTGACAGAAGCCAGGCTGCCATATCGCGCCATCGGCCCCTCTGGCCAACACCAGTAGGCAAGTAGGGTAAAGTGTCTTGCCCAAGGACACAACGACCAGGACAGAGAGCCCGGGGATCGAACCGGCGACCTTCCGGTTACAGATACGCTTCCCAACCCCCTGAGCCACGGTCGCCCTTATAGTTCACAGATGAATGTATTATTTTTTATTTTTATTCTGAATAAACATCCGTTTTAAACCCGACTGAGGAGAACGTGAGTGTTTGGTAGGGTGGTCGGAAATAAACGAAGCTGTGAGGACGGACGGCGAACAGCAGAGGGCGCAGTGGACCAGCAGATGAAGCTTAGGGTTGCTTTGTTTTGACGCATGCTCAATCATCCAGGTAAATAAATCCAAAAGTTTGAATGCGTTCACCTGGACGTTTCGTCATCATCACGTCACTCTTCAGAGTCAGCTGACTGCAGGTTTCCGCCGTGTAAACAGGACAACTGGGATTTCTTTAGTTTTAAACTTAAAACGTTTTAATGACGTCAGAACGTCACACAGGCAGCAGGCCCCGCGCGCAAAGGCTGACGTCAGTAGAGTCGCGTACGTGTAAGGGGAAGGAAGGTGCACGATGTGTTTGAGGAAAACTTTCACCTCAGAACTGCTCCGGTGACGCGCGTCCCCGTGTCTGTTTGACAGCCGCGGGCACGCGCAGGAAATCTGCTCCTTTAAGTGGGGGGGGAGCGGCCCTCCCTCCTCCCCCTGCTCGGCCTCCTCGCGGAGCTGCGATGGGGATTTGAAGGCTCGGAGCTCCGCGGGCAGCTCGGCGTCACCTCAGCGCCGCTTTGGAGTCACCGGATCGGACCGGCCGCTCACCGATCCGCCGCTCGGTCTGCTGGAGCCGGAGGCGCGGAGCAGGACCGCGTGTGTCCGCGGAGGGACCCCGCTCCTGCTCGGGCTTGCGCTGTTAGGCTCGCGGACGGGATTCGGGATCCGGTACCGGGACTTGGATGCGAGTTTGGCCCCGCGGGAGGCAGCGGGAGCCCGCGAGGAGAGCCGGGGCCGATGGCGCAACGG